>NW_027395378.1:0-104733 GCF_047511655.1 Castor canadensis
ATTCTGATGGGAATTGCATTAAACATGTAGATTGCTTTTGGTAGTATAGCCATTTTTTCTATGTTTATTTTTCTAATCTGTGAGCATGGGAGATCTCTCCACCTTCTTTAGTCTTCCTTGATCTCTTTCTTCAGGGATTTATAGTTTTCCTTGTGGAGGTCATTCACATCCTTTGTTAAGGTTACTCCAAGGTATTTGATTTTTTTGAGGCTATTGTAAATGGAATTGTTTTCATATACTCTTTCTCAGTTTGTTCATTATTAGTGTACAGACAAGCTAATGATTTTTGTAAGTTCATTTTTGTATCCTGCCACCTTGCTGTAGTTGTTGATGGAGTCTAGGAGTTTTTGGGAAGAGTTTTTTGGGTCTTTAAGGTATAGTATCATGTTGTCTGCAAATAAGGATATTTTGGCAGTTTCTTTACCTATTTCTGTTCCTTTTATTTCTTCTTCTTTCCTAATTGATCTGGCTAGGAATTCCAGTATTATGTTGAGTAGGAGTGGGGATAGTGGGCATCCTTGTCTCATTCTTGATTTTAGAGGGAATGGTTTCAGTTTTTCACCATTAAGTATAATGTAGACTGTAGGTTTGTCATAAATAGCTTTTATAATATCGAGGTACATTTCTTCTATTCCTAGCTTTCTTAGAGCTTTTATCATGAAGTGGTATTGGAGCTCGTTGAAGACTTTTTCTGCATCTATTGATGTGATCAAGTGGTTTTTGTCTTTGCTTCTATTAATGTGCTGTATTATATTTGTAGATTTGCGTAAATTGAACCACCCCTGCATTCCTGGGATGAAGCTGACTTGGTCATGGTGTAAGATCTTTTTATGTGATGTTGAATTTAGTTTGCCATTATTTTATTGAGTATTTTCTCATTGATGTTCATTAAGGAGATTGGCCTGTAGTTCTTCTTTTTGGAGGTGTCTTTGCCTGGTTTTGGGATGAGTGTAATATTGGCTTCATAAAATGAGTTAGGCAGTTTTCCTTCCCTTTCTATTTCATGGAACAGTTTAAAGAGGGTTCGTTTTAGTTCTTCTTTAAAGGTCTGATAGAATTCAGCAGAGAAACCATCATGTCCTGGACTTTTCTTTTTTGGGAGACTCTTTATTGCTGTTTCAATTTCATTTTGTGTTGTTGATCTATTCAGGTGAAAATGTCCTATTGGTTCAGTTTTGGATGGTCATAAATATCTACAAATCTGTCCATTTCTTCAAGATTTTCAAATTTATTAGAACGTAGGTTCTCAAAGTAGTCTCTGATGATTTCCTGGATTTCCATGGTGTTTGTTGTTATTTCCCCTTTTGCATTCCTGATTTTACTGGTTTGGGTTTTTTCTCTCCTCATTTTAGTCAAGTTTGCCAGGAGTCTGTCAATCTTGTTTATTTTTTCAAAGAACCAGGTTTTTGTTTCATTAATTCTTTTTATGGCTTTTTAAATTTCTATTTCATTGATTTCAGTTCTTATTTTTATTATTTCTCTCCTTCTATTTGTTTTGGGATTTGCTTGTTCTTGTTTTTCTAGGAGTTTGAGATGTAGCGTTAGGTCATTGATTTGAGATCTTTCTGACCTTTTAAAATATGCACTCCTGGCTATAATCTTTCCTCTCAGAACTGCCTTTGCTATGTCCCATAGGTCTGGTAGGTCATGTTTTCATTTTCATGAACTTCCAGTAACCTTTTAATTTTCTCTTTTATTTCATCAATGACCCATTGATCATTGAGCAATTTGTTGTTCAGCTTCCAATTGTTTGCATGTTTTCTACTGTTGTTTCTGTTGTTGAGTTCTAGTTTTAATGCATTGTGATCAGATAGAATGCCTGGGATTATTTCTATTTTCTTATACTTGCTGAGGCTTACTTTGTGTCCTAAGATATGATCAATTTTGGAGAAGGTTCCATGGGCTGCTGAGAAGAAGGTATATTGTGCTGTTGTTGCATGAAACATTCTGTAGACATCAACTAGGTCCATTTGATCTATGGTGTGATTTAGTTGTAGGATTTCTTTATTGATTTTTTGTTTGGATGATCTATATACCAGTTATGGGGGGGTACTAAGGTCTCCCAATACCAGTGTGTTGGAGTTTATATATGTTTTTATGTCCTTCAGAGGAGGTTTGATGAAATTGGGTGCATTGATGTTTGGTGCATATAGGTTGATAATTGTTATTTCCTTTTGGTGTATTTCCCCTTTTATTAGTAGGGAATGTCTTTCTTTATCTAGGTTTGATCAATGTAGATTTGAAGTCTACTTTGTCCAAGGTAAGTATTGGTACTCCTGCCTGTTTTCTGGGACCATTGGCTTGGTAAATCTTCTTCCAGCCTTTCACCCTAAGCCTATGCTTATTTCTATCAATGAGATGGGTCTCCTGTAAGAAACAAATTGTTGGTTCTTTCTTCTCAATCCAGTTTGCCAGTTGGTGTTTTTTGATGGGGGAATTAAGTCCGTTAACTTTGCGGGTTAGTTGATAGGTATGTGGTGATTCCTGTCATTTAGTTGTCTTAGTTGTTAAATTGATTATGTGTAGCTAAATTGATGTTAATCTCTACTTTCTTGTCTTATCTTCTCCTGTGGTTTGCTACTGCCTGCCCTCTCATGGTTATGTTGGCTTTCACTTTCTGTATGCAGGATCCCTTGAAGGGTAGTGGTGGTTTTGTGGTCATATATTGTTTTAGTTTCTGCTTATCATGGAAGAATTTTATTGCTCCATCTATTTTGAGTGATAGTTTTGCTGGGGAGAGTATCCTAGGGTTGAAGTAATTTTCATTCAGTGCCCTGAAGACCTCACCACATGCTCTTTTTGCCTTTAATGTTTCCATTGAGAAGTCTGCTGTGATTTTGATGGTTTACTTTTGTAAGTTATTTGTTTTTTCTCTCTTACAGCCTTCAGTATTCTTTTGCTCTACTCTGTGCTTGTTGTTTTAATGATAATATGTCATGGGTTAGTTCTATTTTGGTCAAGTCTGTTTGTTGTCCTGGAGGCTTCCTGTACCCGAATGGGCATAGTTTTCTCTAGATTTGGGAAGTTTTCTGTTATTATTTTGTTGAATGTTACGAATTCCTTTTGTTTGCACCTCTTCTCCTTCTTCAATGCCCATGATTCTCAGGTTTGGTCTTTTGATGGAGTTCTTGAATTCTTGCATATTCCTTTCACAGGTCTTGAGTTGTTTAACTAGTAGTTCTTCAGTTTTTCCTTTAATTACCATTTCATATTCAAGTTTTGAGGTTCTTTCTTGTGCTTGTTCTAGTCTTCTGGAGTGGCCTTCCATATTGTTTTGCATTTCTGTTTCATTTTCTGTTTGTGTTGCTTTTTCTGAGGTTTTCCATATTATGAGTCACTTCCTCTTTAATATTGTCAATTTTCATCCTGAGTTTATTTATCTCTCTATTTATGGTGTTCTTTATTTTATTTTGGTGTTTATACAGTGCTTCTATGGGTTCTTTTATTTGTTTTTGTGTGTTCTCATATTTTTTGTTGTTGTTGTCTTTGAATTTCTTGAGGGTCTCCTATACATTTTGGTTGACCATATCCAGTATCGTTTCTATAAAATTCTCATTGATTACTTGCAGGATTTCTTCTGTCAGACTGTTCTTGTGGGCTTTGTTGGGTTCTTTGGCTTTGTTTATTTTATTTATTTTTTTTGGAGTCTGGATCTGGGTATCTGATTTCTTCATTTCCCTCTGTTTCCTGTACTAATTTATTATTGGGGGGGGGAAATGGTTTCCATCCTTTTTTGTCTTCACATCATTCCACTTGGTGCTGCTACTGTCCCTGTACTGTGTGTAATTTAGCATTATCTAGCTTGTAATTGTAAAAATAATATCTAGAATGGAAGGGTAAGAGGAGAAAGAGAGCAAAGAAAGAAAAGAAAAAAGGAAAAGAAAACACCACCACCACCACCAACAAAAAAATAGCCAAAGAAATAAACATGGAGAGATAGTGTACTAATTAACAGTGAACTGAACAAGCATTGGAGAGACAGAACAAAAAGAAAAGAGAAAAGAGATAAAAAAGAAGAAAAAAAAAGAAAAAAATTCCAGGTTCAAATGCAATAAAGTTCCAGTGTTAATAGTTCTGGTGTTACTCCTTCAGTATCCAGTCCTGGTGTTGGTGTTTGAGTAGTAGCTCTGATGTCTCATCAAACAAGAAAAGAGAAAATAAAAAAAATTATAATAATAAAAAGAAAAAAAATAATCTGAGAAAAAATAGAAAAGATATATAAAACTATAAAAGAATAAAAATTTCAGGTCCACAAACCATGCCGTTTCAGTCTTAGCAGTTCTGCTATTGCTCCTTCAGCATCCAGTCCTGGTGTTGGTATTTAAAAAGTAGCACTGTGGTTGTCTCGTCAGGTGGTTGGGTCTGGAGACAGCTTTGTGAACCTATATCTACTCTGTTTCAGGCTGCGGCTAATCTGCCACCTACTCCAGCTGGCTGCTGCTGCAGGCTTTATTAATTGCAGTTCACTGGGGGGGAGCCATCATACCCACCTACTCCAGCAGGCTTTGTTTATTTAGGGTTTTCTCGGGCACCTGCCCCTCCCCTTTCCTCCAGTGTGTAGTCCTACCAGCCTGCTGCAGTTGCAGTCCTTGCTTATTTAGAATTTGTGTGGGCAATGGAATTTTATGCAGCCATGAAGAAGAACGAAATGTTATCATTCACTGGTAAATGGATGGAATTGGAGAACATCATTCTGATTGAGGTTAGCCTGGCCCAAAAGACCAAAAATCATATGTTCTCCCTCATATGTGGACATTAGATCAAGGGCAAACACAACAATGGGATTGGAATTTGAGCACATGATAAAAGCGAGAGCACACAAGGGAGGGGTGAGGATAGGTAAGACACCTAAAAAACTAGCTAGCATTTGTTGCCCTTAACGCAGAGAAACTAAAGCAGATACCTTAAAGCAACTGAGGCCAATAGGAAAAGGGGACCAGGAACTAGAGAAAAGGTTAGATCAAAAAGAATTAACCTAGAAGGTAACACCCATGCACAGGAAATCAATGTGAGTCAATGCCCTGTATAGCTATCCTTATCTCAACCAGCAAAAACCCTTGTTCCTTCCTATTATTGCTTATACTCTCTCTACAACAAAATTAGAAATAAGGACAAAATAATTTCTGCTGGGTATTGAGGGGGTGGGGGGAAGAGGGAGGGAGCAGAGCGGGTGGTAAGGGAGGGGGTGGGGGCAGGGGGGAGAAGTGACCCAAGCCTTGTATGCACATATGAATAATAAAATTAAAAAAAAAGAAATAAAAAAAGATAAAAAAAAAAGAATTTGTGTGGGGAACTTCCCTTCTTCTACTCTCCAGCGGAGTGTCCTGCACATCAGCTACTTTTGCAAGCCTAGTTCTCCCACAGCTCACTGGGGGGCACTGCCAAACCCACCTCCACCATGCTTGTTTATTTACAGGTCATGTGGATGACTGTCCCTCCTTCTCCAGAGCTCAAGGTGCCCCACACTCTTTGCTACATGTCTTTTTCAATTCTTTGTTTATTATTCAGTTTTTTTTTTCATGAGGAGGAAGGTCAGTCTGTCCATGGGGCTATGCTGGTTTATCCCAGGGGTGGCTGTAGGAGTACCATGTGCCGCTTATTTGCTCACCTGTTGGTCTGTGTCTCCCAAGCAGGTTAGGAGCTGGCATCTGGCAGCACAGGAGCCCTCCTTGTTTCTCCATATGATGTGGTGTGGGAAAGCAATGTGCAGGCTGGGGGTTCAGGGGTGTTGGATTTTTGCCTCTTCTTGATGGTTTTTCCTGCCAGGTATGTCTCCAGAATCTCAGCAAGATTTTTACTTTATGGAGCTCATGCTATCTGCTTCCTCCCTCTAGTCACCATCTTGGAACCTCCCTCTGTCAGATATTCTTGTTTGGTAGGAATTTTTTTTCCTTTCAGCAATTTCAATGTATCATTCCATGTGTCTCTAGCTTGTCAGAATTCTCTTGAGAATGTTGCTGATGGGTTCATTGAGTTTCCTTTACATATGACATGTTGCTTTTCTCCTGCTGTTTTCAAGAGTCTTTTAGTTTTTTCAAGTTGACTACAAGCTGTTTTATGGATCTGTTTGGTTTGAACCTTTCTGGGAAACTTCAAGCTTCATTGATCTATGTGTCTTGCTCCCAAGATTTGGAATTGTTGATACATGATTTGCCTAAATATGCTTTTTTCTACTATTTTCTCTTTCTTTTCTGCTAAGATCCGGGGCATCAAGAGGTATGGCCTGCTGGAATGTGGTTAGGTCACCCTCAGAATGCATTAATGTAGTTTTCATAGAATCCTGGTTAGTACCTATGAGAGTGAGTTATAAAAAGGTTAAGCCCAGCCCTGATTCTCTCTGTTTTCCAGTCTCAAATTGGGCCTCTTATGCATGTGTTTCCACCACCAGTAATGCATCTGCCATGAGGAACCCCTGGAGTTTGAATAGATGCTAATATTGGACTTTCACCCTGCAAAACTGTAAGCTAAATAAACCTTTTATTCCTTTATTCATATGTGCATACATTGTTTGGGCTATTTTGATGGGGGAACTAAGTCTGTTAACATTCAGTGTTAGTATTGATAGATATGTGGTGATTCCTGTCATTTAGTTTTTGTTGTTTAAGAGTTTGATTGTGTGCATCTAAATCAATGTTACACTCTGACTCCTTGTCTTTTCATCTCCAGTGGTTTGGTATTGCCTGTCCTTTCATGGTTTTGTTTGCTTTCATTTTCTGTGTGAATTCCATGAAGAATCTTTTGTAGTGGTGGCTTGGTGATCATATATTGTTTTACTTTCAGCTTATTATGAAAGGGTTTTATTGCTCCATCTACTTTGTTTTTTTATTTCTTAAATTTTTAAAATTATTTTATTATTCATATGTGCATACAATGCTTAGGTTATTTCTCCCCCCGCCCCACCCCCTATCTTACCATCCTCTCCGCCCCCTCTCTCTCCCACACACCTCCTCGATACCCTGCAGAAACTATTTTGCCCTTATCTCTAATTTTGTTGAAGAGAGATATAAGCAATAATAGGAAGGAACAAGGGGTTTTGCTAGTTGAGATAAGGATAGCTATACAGGGAGTTGACTCACATTAATTTCCTGTGCGTGTGTGTTACCTTGTAGGTTAATTCTTTTTGATCTAACCTTTTCTCTAGTTCCTGGTCCCCTTTTCCTATTGGCCTCAGTTGCTTTAAGGTATCTGCTTTAGTTTCTCTGCGTTAAGGGCAACAAATGCTAGCTAGTTTTTTAGGTGTCTTACCTATCCTCACACCTCCCTTGTGTGCTCTCGCTTTTATCATGTGCTCAAAGTCCAATCCCCTTGTTGTGTTTGCCCTTGATCTAATGTCCACATATGAGGGAGAACATATGATTTTTGGTCTTTTGGGCCAGGCTAACCTCAATCAGAATGATGTTCTCCAATTCCATCCATTTACCAGCGAATGATAGTATTTCGTTCTTCTTCATGGCTGCATAAAATTCCATTGTGTATAGATGCCACATTTTCTTGATCCATTCATCAGTAGTGGGGCATCTTGTCTGTTTCCACAACTTGGCTATTGTGAATAGAGCTGCAATAAACATGGGTGTACAAGTGTCTCTGGAGTAACCTGTGTCCCATTCCTTTGGGTATATCCCCAAGAATGGTATTGCTGGATCATATGGCAGATCTATGTTTACATTTTTAAGAAGCCTCCAAGTTTTTTCCAAAGTGGTTGCACTGGTTTACATTCCCACCAGCAGTGTAAGAGTGTTCCTTTTTCCTCATATCCTTGAACACCTGTTATTAGTGGTGTTGCTAATGATGGCTATTCTAACAGGGGTGAGGGAGAATCTTAGTGTAGTTTTGATTTGGATTTCCTTTATGGCTAGAGATGGTGAGCATTTTTTCATGTTTTTTTTTGGCCATTTGAATTTCTTCTTTTGAGAAAGTTCTGTTTAGTTCACTTGCCCATTTCTTTATTGGTTCATTAGTTTTGGGAGAATTTAGTTTTTTGAGTTCCCTGTATATTCTGGTTTTCAGTCCTTTGTCTGATGTGTAGCTGGCAAATATTTACTCCCACTCTGCGGGTGTTCTCTTCAGTTTAGGGACCATTTCTTTTGATGAACAGAAGCTTTTTAGTTTTATGAGGTCCCATTTATCTGTGCTATCTCTTAGTTGCTGTGCTGCTGGGGTTTCGTTGAGAAAGGTCTTACCTATCCCTACTAACTCCAGAGTATTTCCTACTCTTTCCTGGATCAACTTTAGAGTTTGTGGTCTGATATTAAGATCCTTGATCCATTTTGAGTTAATATCGGTATAGGGTGATATACATGGATCTAGTTTCAGTTTTTTGCAGACTGCTAACCAGTTTTCCCAACAGTTTTTGTTGAAGAGGCTGCTATTTCTCCATCGTATATTTTTAGCTCCTTTGTCAAAGATAAGTTGCTTATAGTTGTGTGGCTTCATATCTGGATCCTCTATTCTGTTCCACTGGTCTTCATGTCTGTTATTGTGCCAGTACTATGCTGTTTTTATTGTTATTGCTTTGCAATATAGTTTGAAGTCAAGTATCGTGATACCTCCTGCATTGTTCTTTTGACTGAGTATTGACTTGGCTATTTGTGGCCTCTTGTGTTTCCATATAAACTTAGTGGTAGATTTTTCAATCTCTTTAATGAATGTCATTGGGATTTTGATGGGAATTGCATTAAACATGTAGATTACTTTTGGGAGTATCGACATTTTTACTATGTTGATTCTACCAATCCATGAGCATGGGAGATCTCTCCACTTTCTATAGTCTTCCTCAGTCTCTTTCTTCAGAAGTTTATAGTTTTCCTTGTAGAGGTCTTTCACATCTTTTGTTAGGTTTACACCTAGGTATTTGATTTTTTTTGAGGCTATTGTAAATGGAATTGTTTTCATACATTCTTTTTGAGTTTGTTTATTATTAGTGTATGGAAATCCTATTGATTTTTCTATGTTGATTTTCTATGCACCTACCTTGCTGTAGCTATTGATGTTGTCTAGAAGCTTCTGAGTAGAGTTTTTTGGGTCTTTAATGTATAGGATCATGTCATCTGCAAATAGGGGTATTTTGACAGTTTCTTTACCTATTTGTATTCTTTTTATTCCTTCTTCTTGCCTAATTGCTCTGGGTAGGAATGCCGGTACTATGTTGAATAGGAGTGGAGAAAGTGGGCATCCTTGTCTAGTTCCTGATTTGAGAGGGAATGGTTTCAGTTTTTCACCATTAAGTATAATGCTGGCTGTAGGTTTGTCATATACAGCTTTTATAATGTTGAGGTACTTTCCTTCTGTTCCTAGTTTTCTTAGAACCTTTATTATGAAATGGTGTTGGATCTTATTAAAGGTTTTTTCTGCATCTATTGAGATGATCAAGTGGTTTTTGTCTTTGTATTTGTTAATGTGCTTTATTATGTTTACTGATTTTCATATGTTGAACCACCCCTGCATTCCTGGGATGAAGCCTATTTGGTTGTGGTGAATAATCTTTTTGATGTGTTGTTGAATTTGGTTTGCCATTATTTTGTTGAGGATTTTTGCATCAATGTTCATTAAGGAGATTGGCCTATAGTTCTCCTCTTTGGAGGTGTCTTTGCCTGGTTTTGGGATAAGTGTAATACTGGCTTCATAAAATGTGTTAGGCAGTTTTCCTTTCCTTTCCATTTCATGGAACAGTTTAAGGAGGGTTGGTATCAGTTCTTTAAAGGTCTGATAGAATTCAGCAGAGAATCCATCAGGTCCTGTACTTTTCTTTTTGAGGAGACTCTTGATTGCTGCTTCAATATCATTTTGTGTTATAGATCTATTCAGGTGATTAATTTCCTCTTGGTTCAGTTTTGGATGATCTAGAAATCTGTCCATTTCTTTAAGATTTTCAATTTTATTTGAATATAGTTTTTTGAAGTGGTCTCTGATGATTTCCTGGACTTCCATGGTGTTTGTTATTTCCCCTTTTGCATTCCTGATTCTACTAATTTTGGTTTTTTCTCTCCTCATTTTAGTCAGGTTTGCCAGGAGTCAATCTTTTTTATTTTTTCAAAGAACTGAGTTTTTGTTTCATTAGTTCTTTGTATGGTTCTTTTGGTTTCTATTTCATTATTTCAGCTTTTATTTTTATTATTTCTCTCCTGTTTGTTTTGGGATTTGCTTGTTCTTGTTTTTCTAAGAGTTTGAGATGTATCATTAGGTCATTGATTTGGGATCTTTCACTCTTTTTAATATATGCACTCATGGCTATAAACTTTCCTCTCAGGATTGCCTTTGCTCTGTCCCATAGGTTCCAGTAGGTTGTGCTTTCATTTTCATTGACTTCCAGGAGCTTTTTAATTTCTTATTTTATTTCATCGATGATCCATTGTTCATTAAGTAATGAGTTATGTAGTTTCCAACTGTTTGCATGTTTTTTATCTTTACTTTTGTTGTTGAGTTCTAATTTTACTGCATTTTGATCAGATAGTATGCACAGTACAATTTTTGTTTTCTTATATTTGCTGAGGCTGATTTGTGCCCCAGGATATGATCTATTTTGGAGAAGGTTCCATGGGCTGCTGTTTACTTACAGTTCTGGGAAGGATTCCCTTCCCCCCTCTTTGGCACTCAGGGTGCCCCACCCTCTTTGCAACGTGTATTTATTGTTCTTATTTCTTATTACTTAGTTTCTCTTTTTTCCCCAGGTGGAGGTCAGTCTGTACAGGGGGCTATGATGCTCTGGCCCAGGATTGTCTGTGGGAGTACCATGTACCAGTTAGCTCACCTTGTCCATGTCTTCCCAAGCTGTCTGGCCACAGGCAACTGGCGGCCCAGGGGCTCTCCTGCTTTCTCTGTTTAACGTGAAGTGGAGATTCTCTGTACTGGCTGGAGGTGTGGAGGGGTTAAAGTTTTGCCTCTTCTGGGTGGTTTTGCCTGCAAGTGTGTCTTCAGCATCTCTCCAAGATTTCACTATAGGAGGCATGCTTTCTGCTTCCTCCCTCTAGCCACTAACTTGGAATTCCACCTCCATCTCTTTTGAATTGTAGTTTGCTCAGTAGAATATCCAAGAGTTGAAGTTATTTTTATCCAGTGCCCAGAACACCTTACTCCGTGCTTCTCTTGCTTTTAAGCTTTCTGTTGAGAAATCTGCTGTGATTTTAACTTTGTAAAAGAGAAATCTGCTGTGATGGGTTTGCTTTTGTATGTTACTTGTTTTTTCTCTTACAGCCTTCAATATTCTTTCTCTATTCTCTGTGCTTGTTGTTTTAAGAATAATATGTCATGGAGTAGCTCTTTTTGGTCAAGTCTGTTGGGTGTCTTGGAGGCTTCCTGTACCTGAATGGGCATAGCTTTCTCTAGATTTGGGAAATTTTCTGTTATGATTTTGTTGACTGCATTATGAATTCCTTTTGCTTGTACCTCTTCTCCTTATTCAATGCCTATGATTCTCAGGTTTGGTCTTTTGATGGAGTTGGTGAGATCTTGCATATTCCTTTCCAGGTCTTGAGTTGTTTGACAATAGCTCTTCAGTTTTTCCTTTAATTTCCATTTCATCTTGAAGTTCAGAGATGCTGTCTTCTGTTTGGAGTGGCCTTCTATTGTGTTTCCTATTTCTGTTCCATTCTTTTTTTCTAAAGTTTTCCATATCATAGGTCACTTCCTCTTTAATATTGTCAATTTTCATCTTATATTCACTTATCTCTCTATTTATAGTGTTCTCTGTTTCAGTTTGGTGTTTATTTAGGACTCCTATGAGTTCATTTATTTGTTTCTATGCCTTCTCATATTCTTTATTTTTGGTGTTTTGGAATTTTTTGAGTGCCTCTTATACATTTTGGTTGATCATGTCTAGTAACATCTCCATGAAATTCTCAGTGATTACTACAGGATTTGTTCCTTCAGGGAGTTCTTGTGGGCTTCATTGGATTCCTTCGTGTAGTTTATCTTTATTTTCTTAGAGTCTGGAACTGGGTAACCATTTTCTTCTATTCCCTCTGAATCTTGTATGAAATTATTTTTGTGGGGAGAATGGTTTCCAGTCTTCCCATCCCTCTACTTGGTACTGTGTAGCTATGCTCTTGATAGGCTATTGGTGGTTTCAGGCATCTGTTTTGTTTCCCTTGGTTTAATTTTGTTTTGTGGGTGTGTTGGGTTTTAGGTTAGTGTATGTATGCTATTTCTGTCCCTGGTCTATGTGTAATTTAGCATTATCTAACTCACAATAGTAAAACTAACAAAGCATAATAAAACAAAACAAAACAAAAAAGCTATTTCTTAGAGGTGGGGATAGAGGAATGTTTGAGTATATGTGTACATCTGCTTATGTCATGTGGATTTTCAAAGTCTTTTTTTTTTTAAACAAGTGATAATCCACAAAGTATATCTCTGCTTATAAATGTTACTATAGAAATCTTTATTCTGTATAGGTAGCCTATTTAATAGGGGATCTACTTAACTCCATGGGACTTTTAAAAAAAGAGCTATTGTAAGGAATTTACTTGGTATTACTGCTTTGCTTTAGCTTTTAAATACCTTGATTTTAAAGGAGAAATTCTATTTATTAATGAAAGTGTCATTTGGTGCTAAGCAGAAGAATCCACAGTTACAGCTGGGTGTTTAGAATTAGGTTATCCAGAATCCTGCATCCTTTTTTTTTTTTTTAATGTGACTGATTTGTGAATCCTTCTGTGATCTTTGCTTTTTGATGCATTATATGATTGCATTTGGAAGCCCTTACTGTTCTTTTCAGAAATACAGCTGCTTGCTCAGGTCTCCTTGAGCCATATTTATAGTTGGTCCCAGCATTCCAGATTTCTCTTAAATGGTTAAGGGAGTAAAAACTTATTGTGCCAGGCAGATGAATCATTTTCACTCACTGTCATCTGGAAACCATTTAATTTTTAGCGTGTGTTTGTTCATTTTTTTCTTTTTAAACAAGTACTTTGGTCAGTCTTTCTGGTGCCTATGGAGGTAGATTTTTCCAGCTCTCACTACTTAAGCAAAAGAGATTAGGGTTAGTTACAAGAAGGTATGACCTCTATTGTAGTTGAGATTTTGAACAAACAAATTATCTTTTTAATTACAACAGTTATTGCTGTTGTGCTGCTTCATTTAATGCACTGTGGAACAAAACAAAGGTGTGGATGGGATGTGATTATAATGTGAGGCTTTTAGCATTCAACAAGTTGAGGTTAAAAACATGAAAGGTGAGTTAAAATTTGTGTGTATGATGTGACTTAACTATGCAGAAAATGTTTAATTTGAATGTACCTGTTTTGTGTACTTCTGTTGTGTAACATCTCTCAGTGTTCAGGTTATCGAGAGAGAAGCCATGCTTTACTGCAGGACTAGATTGCTCCTTTGAAATACTCGAGCATGGTTTGAGGAAATCTGATGATAAAGAAGTATGCTGATATGCAATAATATACTTCCATTGCTGCATTTTTAAGAAGCTATATGAGAACAGTAGTTGTGTTGTCTTCATTTTGTTTTATGTGTTTGAGAGGTAGGTCTTAGAATTCACTTTTAAATGTTTTTATGTTCCAACCATGTGTGTTCCAAGGTGCAGTGCACTGTGAATCTTTTTTTTTTTTAATTTTTTAGGTGCTTTTATGTATAACTTTAATGATTCATAGGATATTAAATGAATTGTTTTTTGTACTTAACCATTGTAGTCCAAAAGATATGGGTACAGTTTACATGCTTTTCATAAGTTTTTTTTGTTAAGAAATAGCAAATGAATGAGTATAGAATTTCAAATAGTGATGCCCTCCTGAAACATGACCATTTGGAGAGGTCTGACAACCTAGTAAATCTCTGTTAGCTTGGGTGAAATTTGGTTAACCATGTTGGAAAATTTAAGTTCTATTTTTGTAGTAATATATAAAGAACAAGTCTCCTAGTACTGTCAAAAGGAATTGTGGTCACTACTTGCTGTTTTGAGCTTTGAATATCATTGTTTTTGTATTAAATATTAATTAGTAAATACAAAAAAAAAATAAAACAAAGAAAAAAACCCCAAAGAAATCAACAGGGAGAGATGGACATACACACACAAACAATCAAACAGGAAACAAAACAAACAAACAAACACACAAAAAATTCCAGGATCAGGAACAACAGAATTTCAGTCTTAGTAGTTCTGGTGTTACTCCTTCAGCATCCAGTCCTGGTGTTGGCATATAAGCAGAGGCTCTGTCTTGGTCTCACCAGGTCATTGGGAAGTCTCACCAGTTTTTTTTTTTTTTCCTGTCTTTCAGCAGCAGCTGCTTAGTCAGCTCCTCCCTCAATAATGTGTGGCTTGTCCTCGGGTTCTGGAAATCAGCTCTGTGGCCCACTAGCCATCCTGCTTTGGAGTTGGGTTTTCACTGTGTTGGTTTATTGGGGGCTTGTTTCTTTGCCTCGCCCCCTTTCTCTGGGGAAGGTCAGTGATCCTTCAGCCAGCCCCATGCTGTCAGTGTGTTATGATGGTTTGCTGATTGCTTTACAATTTTGCAGCATTGTTTGACTTTGGATGTTACTTACTGGCTCAGGAGATTAGCTTTGTGGACCACTACCTGGCGTATTTCAGGCAGTTCTTATCACCCACCCACTGTCAACCCTTCTGCCTTAACAGTCTTTGTTACTGAATGTTTGTGCACAGATCAGCTCCCTGCTCTTCCCCCCTTCTCTGGTGTGCTTAAAGCACCCACCCTCTCTGCTGTGTGTTCCTTTTCAGTTCCTTGTTTATTATTCAGTTTTTTTGTGTGTGGGGGGCAGGGGTCAGTCTGCCCAGGGGCTATGCTGGTTTATTCCAAGGGTGGCTGGGGAAATACCACATGATGCTTGGTACTCACCTATTGGTCTGCTGAATGTCTCCTAAGCAGGTTTGGAGCCAGTGTCTGGTGGCACGGGAGCCCTCCTGTTTTCTCAGTGTAACATGGCTTGGAGAAGATTTGTATGGGCTGGGGGTCCAGGGTGTGAAGTTTTGGGTCTTCTTGGTGCTTTTTTTCTGCCAAGTGTGGCTCCAGTGTCTCAGCAAGATTTTTGATTTATGCAGGTCATGTTGTTTGCTTCTGCACTCTAGTTGCCACCTTGGATCCTTCCAATAAACCTTTTTAAAAAACTAAATACCCTGTTGTGCTTCATCTGTTTTCCTGTTAAATTACTAGCTTGTCACTCCATGAATTATTGAGTCTTAATTGCTCACCATCAAAATTCCATTGTTTTCAGTTAGTATTCTTTGGTTTAAATTTTACCATGTTAATTTTTTTAGAAATAAAATTAGTTGAGTTCATGATCACTGTTGAGGTTCCTATTCTTTTTTAAAATTTTATTTCATTGTTTTTACATTTACTTTCACGTATATACATTATTTGCCTGCCTCCACCCCTGCTTCCAAGCAGAAGCTGTTCTGCCCTCATGTTCTCCAACTTTGTTGAAGAGAAAACATAAGAGCTAATAAGAGGTCTCTATTCTTTTAGCCTGCTTCTCTCCCTGTGCAAAATATCCACATTGCTTGGGACATGGGTGATGGATCCATTTTTCACTTCTTTCAAAGTGAAACCTTGTTTTAGGAGTAGTTGTTTGGCTGGTATATAGAGTCTGGTGTTCTCAGTTTGTCTCTCCCAGGGCAAGGCTTCTGTCTATGAATTTGAAGGAGAGAAATTAAAGTCCACTTTCTATTTGGAGTACAGCTTGTTTCCTTGGAGTTGGGGCTAAATGGAAAAAGCAACCTTATAGATCTCAGTCTCTCTTGTCTGGAATAGAGTTCTTCAGCAAGCTCTGGTGGGGAAGGAAGGAGAGAAATGCTGGGAGCCCATCCCTCTTAGAGAAAAACTGAGGCCACAAAAAAGGAGCTGGGACTCCACTCATTAACAACAAGAGTTTCTATCTCAGCTGAGGGAGTGTACAGATGATGACTCAAATGCACGGACTCTTGCAGAGACTAACTAGAGTTTCTTATTTATTTATTTATTTTTGGCAGTACTGGGGTTTGAACTCAGGGCCTAATGCTTGATAGGCAGGACTCTTACTGCTTGATTCACTCCACCAGCATTTTTCAAAATAAATTTTTATTATGATATATTTGCTATGCATAGGGGGATTCATAGTGACAATTCTGGTGAGACTTATCTTGTACATTATTTACATTGCCCCCATCGTCTCTCCCCCTCAACCCCCTACTTGCCCCACCTAAAGCAATTGCAAGAGGTTTCTTAGTTCTGTTTCATACAGGTATATGAAGTCTATCAACCATATAGCCTCACCTTAATCTCCTTTATTCACCCTCCCCCCTTACACTAGTGCCCCCCCACTGTACCTATTTTATAGTTCTGTTTTTCATTATTAATATTTAAGTTGATGTTCAAAGGAGTTTCTCAATGTATGCCTACTGTGGGTGTACTTTACTTTGGTCTGTTCAACCCCTTCCATTACTCCTCCTTACCCTTTTACCTCCCACCCCCCATTTTCAACAGCTTTCAATACACATCCTTATATCCTCTATCTTCACATATTATGTTTTATGATATTACTGATGCTCTGTCATTCTCTTTTCTTTTCCCTCTTTCCTTGAGTTCCATAGAGTAGTTCCATTATTACAAACATGTTCTACATCTGAGTTTATATATGGTCATGCTTGTTTTTGTGTGTATGTTTATCTTTTGGATCTATCTCCCATGTATGAGAAAAAACATGTGAACTTCGTCTTTCTGAGTCTGCTTACTTCACTTAACATGATGTTCTCCAATTGCATCCATTTACCTCCAAACCACATGTCATTATTCCATATGGCTGAGTAATACTTCATTATATATATATATATATATATATATATATATATATATATATATATATATATATATATATATATAATATATATATAATATATATATTATATATATATATATATATATATATATATATATATAAACCACATTTTCTCTATTCCTTCATCAATTGTAGGGCACCTGGGTTGTTTCTATAGCTTGGCTATGGGGTATACTGCTGTGATGAACATCATTGTAAAGGTGTCTCTATTGTATCTGTCTTATGTGCCTTTGGGTAGATGCTCAGGTGTGGCATCACTGGATCATATGACAGGGTTGTCTTTAAGCTTTTTGAGGAATCTCTGTAATGCTTTCCATAGTGGCTGTACTAATTTGCATTCCCACCAACAGTGTATAAGGGTTCCTCTGCTGTTATTGCCCTTGATTATGGCCATTCTAACTGGGGTGAGATGAAATCTAAGTGTTGTTTTGATTTGCATTTCTTTTATAACCGGGGAAGTTGAACACTTTTTCATGTATTTACTGGCCATTTATATCTCTTCCTTTGGGAATTCTCTTTTTAATTTGTGCACCCATTTCTTCAATGGTATATTGGTTCTTTGGGGGTTAAGTTTTTTTGCACTGCCTATAAATTATGGATATTAGTCCCTTAATAAGTAACTGGCAAAGATTTTCTTCCATTCTGTGGGCTGTCTCTTGAGTCTGGTGACTGTTTCTTTTGCTGTGCAAAAGCTCTTTAGTTTGATGCAGTCCCTTTTGTTCATTGTTTCTCTTAGATGCTGAGGCTTGAGTTCTATTTAGGGAGACATTCCTTTTACTATGTGTTCCAGTGTATTTCCTACTGCTTCCTGGAGTCATTTGTTTTCTTTGAGATAGGAACTTACAAACTTTTGCTCTGGGCTGGCTTCAAACTCTGATCCTCCTGATCTCTGCCTTCTGAGTAGCTAGGATTACAGGATTTCTCCATTTTCTGAAAGCCCAAAGGATAATTTACAGACTTAAAAAAAATTTCACCTACTATGGTTGTTTTGCTGGTGACAGGGTTTGTGTGTCTCTTCATGTCATCCTTCCAGCATATCTCTTCCTCACAAAATCTCAGAACTAGTAAGTGAAATCATCAAGGTTGTAGCACAAAAGATCAACACAAAAATCAATTGAATTTCTATTTCCTAGTAATAAATGTGTGAAAATAGAAATGAGACACTCAATATTACTTATAATTTATAATAAATTAATGCACTCTTCCGAATCCATATGTAAGAAATTGCAACATGGTGATCAAAGAAGTAGAAGATCAAATAAATGGCCATGTGTGGTGGCTCACAACTATAATGCCAGCTACTGGGGAGGCAAATATCAGAAGGATCACAGTTTGAGGTCAGTCAGGCAAAAAGTTGGCAAGACCCCAGCTCAATCAACAAAACAGTTGTAGTGTTTGTGTTTGTCATCCTAGCTATGTGGGTGGTGTAAGTAGGAGTATCAATGTCTGAGGCTGGGTGGCCCAGACAAAAACATGGGACCCTATCTGAAAATTAACTAAAGCAAAGAAAGGGTAAGGGAGTGGATCAAGTGGTAGAGCACTTTCTTAGCAAGCACAAGGCCCTGAGTTCATACCATAGTACTGCCGGATGCGATGCGGGTGGCTCATGCTTATAATCCCAGCTACTCAGGAGGCAAAGATCATGAGAATCATGGTTCAAAGCTAGCCCCAGGCAAATAGTTCACAAGGCCATATCTCGAAAAAACCCATCACAAAACAGGGCTGGCAGAGTGGCTCAAGTGGTAAAATCACCTGCCTAGCAAGCATGAGGCCTTGAGTTCAAACCCCATTGCTGCCCCCTCAAAAAAGAAAGACCAAATAAATTGACAATGTCCTTGTACTCATGAATTGGAGTACTAATATAGTAAACATCAATTCTTATCAAAGTGATCTGTAGTATAGGAAGGGACTTGGAGAATTTGGCAAGCTTCTTATAAAATTTATATATGAATGGATCTGGGTGTGGCTCAGTGCTAGTTTGAGCAAGCCCTAAAACCCAGAAAAAAATGGACTCAGCTGGGTACAGTGGGATGTGCCTATAAAACCAGTTACTTGGGAAGCTGAGGCAGGAGTACAGCAAGTTCAAGACCAGCCTGGATTACCCCATCTCAAAAAAAAAAAAAACAACAAATAAATGAAAAGAATCTAAAATAGCTAAAGCAATCTATACAGTGACAAAAATTAGGAATTATTCTACATAGTGTAAGTTTTTGTCTATAGCTATAGTTATCAAGACTGTGTGATATTGGGTAAATATGAGAACAATTTAACAGAATGGAGAATCCAGAAGCAGAGCTACTCAAATGGGTCCAACTTGTTTTTAAAGCAACCAAATGGGTAAATGATGGTCTTAAATAAAGGTGCTGGAGCAATTAGATATCCATAGTTAAAAGAGCAAAACATGGCCTCAAAATTTATATAAAAAAATAAAAATGATATAATGATACAATGCTAGTAGTAGTCAAAAGAATGCTAGAGATTTATGTCACTTAATTTTATGTTTTAAGAGGATTATTTCATAGTGATTATAATAGTCAAATCAAGTGAATTTAACAATCCTTTCAGTCCTAAAACTACTGCTTCTGTATTTTAAATTTCTGTTGTTAGTCATATAAGAGAAGCCACAAATACCTTTAGCTATTTTGATATCCTACTCTCAACCATCAGCAGAACAAGTCAACAAAACAAAAAGAATATAGAATTGCTAAATCTGCATTATTATCATGCCTTTTATGTATGAGAAATTTATAATAAATCTTGGTATTTGTCAGGAAATTTCCTCCTACTTTGTTCTCCTTTAATAGTATTCTGGTAATTCTTGATCAATTCTGACAAATGTATAATCAGGTTATAAAGTTCTGTGAAAATTCCTATAAGAACTTTGGTAGAAATTAAACTAAACTGTGAACCAATTTTGTGAATTGACACTTGAGGACATGTTTATGTCATTAGTCATAGCATTATATGTAAGAAATTGAAAATCAATTACCTAGGTTTCTACTCAAAGGAAAAAGGAGAAAAATGAAAAGAAGAGAGAATTCAAACCAAAGTTAGAAGAGCAAAAGAAATTTAAAGATTAAAAACAATAATAACAAGCACATTATGATTTATATCAGCACCCCTCCAAATAATGTCTAAATCTAACCAAAATATGTATATGATCAGCAGGAGATGATTATTCACATTTTATCAAAACTCTGATAAAAGGAATCAAAGAAATAAATAAATGGAAATATATAGACACCAATCATCAGTATTGGAAATGAGAGGATCCATCATTACTACGTCCATGGATAATAAAATGATGCTGAGTGAATATTATAAATAAATTTATTGCAATAAACATTTTAATTTACATTATATTGACATTACTGAAAGACACAAGCATTGCTCAAGAAGAAATACATAATTTTAGTGACCTTATATGTATTAAAGCATTTAATTTGTTGTTAAATACTTGCATAGGGAAAATAAAAAGACATCAAGAATTTTAAGGCTCACATAACATCACTGTTCAATTCCACTGTACACTAGGGGAAGAGATAATGTGAATTCTACACCAAATCAGTGAAGTATTTGAGGGGAATGATGCACTTCATTCATAGAGCAAGACCAGCATTATCCTGATATGAAAGCCAGGCAAAGAAACAAAAAGAACAGCAATGTACATATCCAGATCCTTCATAAACACAGAAAAATATTAGCAGAATACTGATAAAATCCAAAAATATAATTGAATTTTGATAAATCAAATATAATATATAAAAAGAATATAGGTCATGACCAAGTATGACTTCCAGGGAACAGAAGGTGAACTCCACTTTAGAAGTCCCTCAATATATTTTATCATCTTAACACATAACAAGAGTACATATAATCAGCTCAAGAGACAAAAGGAAATATTTTACAAAAGTCAATGTCCACTTATGAATAAAATACACACACTAGGAATAGAGGAGGATGTTCTTAATCTGATAAATTACATCTATAGAAAACATACTTCTATTCTGCTCAATAGGGAAAACAATGTCTGTCATCCTCTCACCCTGTAATTTGGAAAAGACAATGATGTTTGATCTTGCTATTTGTATCTAACAGTGTCCTGGGGTACCAGCCAGTTCAATGTGGCAAGGAACATTAATTAAGTTCAGATAACCTCATAAGGAAGAACCAAAACAGTCAAAGTATCGGGGATAAAAGCATCGATTTTTAAAAGGAACAGCATTGCAGAACCTAAAATATCCAAGTTCGAGACAATATAAATTTAGAGTAATCATCATAGTGTGTCATTTGTATAAAGCTAGATCTCTTGATCTAGAAGTAGAGCAGCACACATGATATCAATCATTTGCAATAAACAGACCAGACTAAAAACTCTTTACTCACTTCACATCATATGCACAGATTGACTCAAAGTGAATCAAGATTAAAAATGTTGGAGCAAATACTATGAAACTTCTAGAAGAAACACATCAAACTCTTAGGGAACTTGGATTATGCAAAGTGTTAAGGAAAAATTGGTAAGTTGGGCTTATTAAAATGGAAGTTCTGCTTAAGCAGCATTAAAAAAAGCAATGTTAAACATAATGGCAAACCACAGACTAAGAAAATTAAGTTCTATATTTAGTCAATAACTTATCAAAAAAACCTTTTTATAGATCAAAAATTTGTACACAAACAACCCAAGTAAACTGATTAACAATTTGAACAGATATTACTAAAGGAAATATATGGATGTTAAATAGATCACCAAAAAGTGATCATTAACCATTGTGTAAATGCAAAATTAAACCACAACAAGATATCATTATAACCCATTTTGCCTCAGTAAAAAATAATAACCATACCAAGTATTTAGAATAACTGCGAATCATTTGCTGGAAAGTAGATAAACTGTATAGTCATTATGGAAAGCAATTTGGAAGTTTCATATAAATTAAAAACATGTGACTAACTTTTTGACTCAGTCTTTCTACTCTTCAATATTTTCCCTACAGCAGAGAGATGACATTTAGCCATACAAACATAGTATGTGAAAATTAATGGTAACTTTATGTGTATAATAAAAATGACATACATGCTAATTGCCATGAACACATGAATGGATAAACAAATGATGTATTCATAAAATGGAATACTACTTATCCCTAAGCAGGAAGGAAGTATTAATACATACAACATGGATGAATCTTAAAATACTTTATTATACGAAACCAAGTAAAAAATCATATATTCAGTATGATTGACTTCACATACAATTCTAATGTATCTATATACACAGAAAGCAGACCAGTCAGTGGTTGCCTTGGGGTGCAGTCCCTGTGCAAGGAATAGATTATAAAAGTGCATAAGCAAACAACTTTGGGGGCTGGAAGTGTGGCTCAAGTGGTAGGAGCACCTGTTTAGCAGGTATGAAGCCCTGAGTTCAAGCCCTACTGCCACCAAAAAAAAGAGAAAACAACTTTTGGAGGTGATAAATATACTTACTATTTTGATTGTGGTTTCAGGACTCTACATGTGAAAACTCACAGATCTGTAGATTTTAAATGTTTTCAAATATAATATACCAATTATATGTTAATAACCCAAATGAGAAAATATAATAGGCAGAGTCTCTGAAGTCATCTAAAAATTTAATGCTTATTTATAATTTAGGTTTATATCCATCTTCACTTTTTGCTCTTGAGTATTTCTTTTACTTTCTTTGGTATATGCATTCGAGATTATACTTGTAACAGTATTATCAAGAATTTTAATTTACTTTGTACCCTAGGATATTTTTCAGAATACGTCAGTCTCTATATTTCAGAAAAGATGCCTACATTCTTTCACTAGCTACCTTAGTAGATTCAACTATGTGGTAGCTAAGATTCTTTCTAAGTTAAATGAGACATTATAGTTATGATGTGGAATAATAGCTTATAATTTCTTGACAAGAAACTTTTAATTTCGCCATTTGCATATTTTGGAGAAAACTGAAGCTCCATGTAAGTCCAGGTGCATTCTGTTCCACCATCCATAACTCTGACTTCACATAGCATTGCTTCAGCAACATTCTATTTTTCTCTGCATTTGCTATCAAGGACATGTGAAGAACCAGGGAGAAATATGCACATTTACTCCTATAAATTCCAAACTGCCCTTACATTGGCATCTTTTTCTCCCTTGCCTCAATTACTTATATGTCCCTTGTGTCCATAGCAATGCTTTCACTTCCTACTCACTAAACATTGTTGGAGAATTGGCACAAGTATGTATTTTATACTCTACTTTCTCACTGTTCATCTCAAACTATGTTTTCCCCTTGCATATAACACAGTTTGTGTGGCTAATTAATTGAGTAATTAAATATTTGTTCAGGCAGCTTGTTGTTATGACTCTGTATGCACAGTGAGAAAAATAGAAGTAAAAAATAACAAAGTCATCCTGTCTCTATCAATTTTCATTTTAATTGGGAAAATGGTACTATCTTTGTACTGTAGCTCACAGTAGGTAACACCTATTAACATTTGCACTGCTACTATTTATCATCTTCTATATATGAAATCTTCTGGCATAATATTTTCTTCCCTCTTTAGTTTTTAAAAGCTGCAATAGATTATTAATTTAATAATGTCTCCTCTCACATTTGCCTTAAGTTGCTTTATAATTTCGTATTTGATTTTCTAATACTTCATTCTTTTCTATCTTTTCTCTTGCTAAAGGTTTCTTCTTTCCTAAATCAGTCTTGCTAAAAATATTGGCTACTTCTTCCATCTATGTTGTATACCTCACTTTTCCTCCTAATTATTTGGATGATGGCTACTTTATCTACTCTTCTGACAGGCTTTAAAAACCTAGCAAAGGTCTTTTGAGAAATGCACCCTCCCCAGATCTCCCTCCAAGAAATAGATTGTTGCCAAGTGGATGAGTGGAAGATGACAGCCACACTAAATTCTTAGCTCTTTTAGGGGCTGCCTCAGCTTTTGAACAAACTACATGACCTTTTTGAGGGGGGCATCCACCTAATTACTGAGCAAGACAGGGTACCAGCCTACACTGTTCAGTTCTCTTTCATGAGCATTGGGGTTTTCCTGTCCTTGCTCTAGAAACTCACTTTCTCTGGAGCAGCCCTTCTGGGTTGGCAGAATCTCTGTAAGGTTTTGATTCTGGTCCTAGCCTCCCTTTATGCAATCCTGCTTCCTCCTTTCTGTTACAGGTGTTGGTCCCTTAAAAACCTTTGGCTCTGTAACTCTTCCTTAACATCTGCTTCTTGTAGAGTGCAATTGATCCGGATATTCTTTATTTCATTACAAATAATACAATAATCACTTTCTCCATTCTCATTCTACTTGATCTCTGAGAAGACAGGAAGTTGCTGATCAATCGCCACTCTGAAATTCTATTCTTTCTTCTTTCCTTTTGGTATTGGGGAGAAAACTGAGGGCCTGTACATGTTAGGCAAGTGCTCTACCACTAAGCCACATCTCCAGTCCCTATTTTATTTTTAATCACCAAAATATTACCGTCTTTTAATTCCTTAATGATCTTAATCTTTGTTAGTTTCCTTTCTTTCTGTATTCTTTCTCCTCTCAGTCACCAAGTCAACTGTATTACTCACAATTACACTTGAAATTGTTTTCTTTCCACATGTTCTTTTGGATAATCTTATTAATTTGCATTTTCCTGCAAATCCCTTTTTTATGTGTTCATGAATATGCATTTTCAACTGAAACTCTGGGGTTCTGGATTCCTATTTCCTACTACCCTTTGACTATCTAGACCTGCTGTTTTTGGAAGCACCTGAAGCAGCTGAGAGTTAATATATCTTTAGATGTACTTATTCCCTCCCATTCACTGTTCCAATCTCCTTGTTCTAAAATTGGTGTCCATATCATCAGCCTAGCTGCATAGTCATCTTAAGAACTGCATCAATCTCCATGTCAAATTATTCAGTTAAACTGTTTTTCAACCTAAGTATATCTTAGATATCCTTACTACTTAGAATTTTCTTCCTATTCTGTAGTGTAGAGTATGCAGACATTTCTTACAGGTCCTTTGTTCCTGTCTATTTTATTGGTTTTTTTTTTTGCTTTTTAGTTAGTATATTTAATAAACATTCATACATTTCAAGAATTGCTTAAATGCTGATATCCAGATTTAAGTATGATGACTTTAATCATGCAATTAAAGCTATTCAGCATAATTTGCTAAACTACCAACATTAAATTACAGTTACTTTGGAGCCTTAGTCAAATCGTTTAAAGTAAGCCTGTAACATACCTAAGGAACATCCACCTACATCACACATGCAATTTACTTCTCCACATACAAGTCTCTTCCTCTGGAAGTCACTATTCGAGGGCTTTCACATGGTCCAAAGAGAAGGGAAAAGGAATTTAACCAGGATATATGTAAATAAATATATATATATATATATAAACATATAAATATGCATATACTATATATATATAAAATAGAATGGAAGGGAATAGAACTCTATAAGGTCAAGCCTTTATGAAGCAGCATATTACTATATAAATGTCTTCTTTAGAATGGTATAATTTTTATCACTGATAGCACAGACTAAATTAAAAGGAAGTCACTTACTCATCCAGCTATGACTCACATCCCAAATGTGACATCCATTCTGTAATTACTGTTGATATGTGTAGAGAAAACTAAACTATCTTAACGTATTCCCACAAAAATTTGTACATTGTCCTTCCAATCAATTTATAATTTCTGGATATGACATAAATTGTACATGGCTGCCTTCCTGCGTGCGTCTGATCTATTTGGACACAGGCATAGTATCTCGTATATATTTTGATACCCCAGACCCAGTTGAATTCCCTATTTAAAGTATTTGAAGTCAGGCAATTCTACTTTTGGATTTTGGGGACCACCATACTATGTTCCTTAGCAGTCATAACATTTTACATTCCCATCGGCAGCACACACAGTGCTCCATTTCCCCGCACATCCTAGCCAACACAGTACTTTCTGGTTCTTCATCCTCCTTCTTCTTTCCCTCCCTCTTCATCCACCTCCTTTTTCTTCCTCTCCTTTTCCTTCTCTTTCATCATTGTTTTGTGATTTTGTTTGAGATAGGGTCTCAGTATGAAGCCCAAGCTGGTCTGGAACTTGCTATGTAGCCCAATTCAGCCTCAAATTCACAATCTTCCTGCCTCAGCCTTCTGAGTTCTTTCTTCTTTTCAAATAGTTAGTGGGTGAAGTTACTATTGATTACCTGGTCAACTTATTTGGTTTCATGACAATAGAGTTACTATTTTTCTCTTTGCAACTAATAATCTCTGGGGAGACATGTGCTGGGGTTTTTTAATTGGTGGGTAGTTTTTGTTATTTTGGGACAGGTTCAACTTGAGATCCTCCTACTTCAGTCTCCTGAGAACTGGGATTAAAGGCATGCACTGTACCCACTTATTGGATGTGAAGCACTAGCTCTCTGTAGTTTGGTTTGCATTTTCTTAGTGATTAGTGATGTGAGCACTTTTTCTTGTTCTTTTTGGCCATATGTACGTCTTCTTTGGAGGAATGCCTACTCTAATCCTTTACTCATTTTTTAATCAGTCTTTTTTTCTATTATCACTTGTTAAATAGTCAAAATAATTGAAAGCAGAGTTTTGAAGAAATATTTATATACCCAAGTTAAGAGCAGCAGTATTTACAGTAGCTAAAATGTGGAAGGAACTCAAGTGCCCAAAGATGGACGAATGATCAGAAAAATGCAGAAAAACATATAATGGAATATTATTCAGCCTTAAAAAGTAAGGGAAATCTGATATATTCTGCAGCACAGATGAGACTCGAGGATATGATGGTAAGTGAAATAAGCCAGTCATAAAAAGATAAATACTGTATGATTCAACTTATGTGAGTTACTCATTGTAGTCAAACTCAGATAAAAAGAAAATAGACTCGACAATGCTGGGGACAGACATAAAGAGTTATAGTTAATGGGCTTTTAATTTTTCAAAATGAAGAACTGTGTAGATGGATGGTGGTGATGGCTGCACAACAATGTGACTGTACTTAATTTCACTGAAATGTGACCTTAAATTGTTAAGATGCTAAAATTTATATTACTTATTTTGGTGACACACTTTTGTGTCACCAAAATAAATGTGCAAAATTGAAAATAGGTAAATCATGAAGTAAAGAAATAGTTATCTCCACCTTAATTGTATTGACTTTCCCCGTGTGAAGTTTATGTTGACTGGGAAAAAATTTATGTCTCCCTCTTCAATTAGTCTAAGGTTTTTCTAGGAAACAAAAATATACAAGAGTGAATAAATAGATTTTAATTGTTTTAGCCATTTCATAGTTGTAAATTTTGTTTCTCTGATATTTGATAAATCAACACACTTACATGTTTATATGTAGCTTTTTATCTGGACATTAATTTTCTAAAAAACAAACTTTTCTCTTAAAGAATTGATTTTTATTTGTGTGTGCATTTTCACCTGAGTCAAAGGAGAAAACTGGTGGTACATAGGGTAAAAATAGGCAATTGAGTAGTTTGAATTTCCACTGTTTTCTGTTTTCCTTCACTTAGGGAATCCGTCCGTTGTCCTAGAATAATGTAAGGTGAAATGCTGGCTCTGCCGGGGAACCTCAGCAGCAAACACGCTGACAGCGTGGGAAGCGCGCGGCTTGGTCCACAGCTGCCGCCTTCACCGTTGCACCCCAACGGCTGTCTCAGTGGCAAGACCGGGGCCCACACCATGCTGTCCCTCCTCCTGGTCCTGTCTGGCCTGGGCCGGCTGACCTCCACCGGCCTGTGTAAGTGAGGAGGAGGCCATGGCCGCAGGGCCCGCCCTGCCCTAGGCCACCAGGGCTGCCTGGGAGGGGACCTGCTGCCCACAGCCCCAGAGTCTGCACCATGGCGGATTCTGTCCTGCAAGAGCCGCCTCCTGCAGTCAGGGTGACAGTGTGTGCCTGTAGCTGTGTGCATGTGACAGTGTGTGAACGACAGTGTGTGCGTGTGACGGTGTGTGCACGTTTGCGCACAGTTCCTGCCTGCCCGTGACAAGTGTGTGCCTGTGAGTGTGTGCTCTGTGCAAGTGTATTTGTGATTGCACGTGCCTGTTGCAGAGTGTGGGTGTGCACTGTGTGTTGTGTGACAGTGTACATGATGGTGTGTGTGTGTGTGACTGTGTATGCATGTAGGACAGTGTATGTATGTGTGACAGCATGTGCTTGTGACAGAGTACATGTGTGTGATGGAGCGTGTGTGCCTGTGACAGTGGGTGTCCAGCAGGGTTTGGATATTTGACAGTACACACTGTCCTGTATGTGTGAGTGACAGAGCACATGTGCATGTGTGAGACAGAGTGTGAGTGTGCTTGTGACAGTGTGTGACAAAGAACACCTGTGTGTGAAACAGATGGTGTGTGTTATGTGTGTGTATGCCAGTGTCACCAGCAAAGAGTGTGCCACTGTCCATCAGGAAATGCTAACCCCGCTGGCTTTCCTCACTGCAGACTTTGAAACACCACTTCTACAAATCACAGTGCCACGGAAGATTGAGACAAACACCAAGGATGGCAAGGAGCCAGAAGCGCATGTAATTAAGAAATTAATTTTATTTTAAAATGGGTATTTTCCTCCAGCATAACCTTGGCCACACCTTGGTTTTGAAATTTTAACTTCAGTAACTCTGAAAGAATAAATTTCTGTTGCCTTAAGCCAAAAAAAAAAAAAAAGAAAGGTATTTTCTTCTTAATCTACTACTGGCCCAAATCAATTCATATACAGCCAATTGTCAAATTTTCTTTGTGTCTTAATTAACCACGCTGAAGTGTCTTTTAGTGTTAACGAAAGCAAGTATTTGATTTTTCTCTCATTTTCCAAGTAACATGTAACTATTTTAAAACAGAGACTCAGAAAAAAAAGTTCAGAATTCCTGTGATACAAATGATATGTAAAGTTTACTGGATTCTTTTAAAAAAGAATTTGTGTACATATATAATATATATTAGGGCCATACTTACATTTACCTTGTATCATGGTCTTAAACTGTCACTTTTATAAAGGAATATCTTCAAGTGTGTGTGTGTGTAAGTCCTTTGGAAGATGGAAGTAATGTTAATTTAATCAAAATACTAATACATACACATCATAATATTAAATCTAGAAAATACAGAGCTCTGAATGAAGTCAATGTCCCAGGCTCTAAAGATGGGAAATTTGAAGTAAGTGAATATTGAAGCATGTGCATACACATGTTTTTAATGACTCTGTGTGAGTGCATTGTTTTTTATTTATACCTCATTATAGTGCATAACATTTTTGATGTGTAAGTAGTTTTATAGACTGTCTTTGAGAGTCATCTCCATAGGACTAATGAGGAAGCAGTTAAAATTTTGGGAGGATAAGTAGTTCAAAATGTCCTCAGATCTTTCCAAGTGTGTCCTCTCACCTTAATTGTCATTGTTTCAAAGACTTAATTAGCTGCTCTTAATTATTTTGTCTATGATAGGTCATTTCTCTTTATATACAAAACCTAAACATACTCCTGGAATTTAAAAGTGGTTCATATCCAATCTACAAATCAAGTTGTGATTGAAATGAAATTTCAATAATATTGACCTTTCCAAATCATGAGCTTGGTATTATTTTTTGCCATTTATTTGTCTTATTTAATTTTTCTGTACTATATTTTGTAGTTTTTATTGTAGCACTCCTACATATCCTTTTGTGTTTTCTTATGCTATGGAAAATGGCATTTGTAAAGTTTATTTTTTAATTGTTCATTTCATTTTATAGAAATAAAATGAATGTGAATATATATATACTCTATGAATTCTGCAAATCATACTATCATTAATAATAACAATAGTTTTCTTCTGTTTCTTTTACTTTCTGTGTTTTACACTCTTTATTTGCAAATTAGGGCCATTTTGTTTCATTTTTCTAATCTCCATTTCTCTCTTTCTCTCTCCTCTTTGCCTCCCTCCTTCTTCTTCTCCTCTCCCTCTCTTTCTCGCTTCCCTCATTTCCTCTCTCACTCTCTTTCCTTCTCTCTTTCTCTTTTTCTCTCTCTCTCTCCCTCACCTTTGCCAGGAATCCATGGATTTTTCTTCTTTGTGTTTTGTTTTTCTTTTACTGTAAGAGCAAACTCAGCATGACAAAAATAAGTATGATACTGGCTGTAGGTTTAATAAATGACATAAGTTTATGGAAACTGTTATTTTCGAATAGGTTTGTATATACTCATGTGTGCAGGTGTGTCTTTTTCTTGGGTGTAGTGAATCAGCCTTTCATTCTGGAGATAACCCCGATTTTTTAGTGATTTATTTTATGTTCATGGGATTTAATTTGCTGTTACTTTAGGGCTTTGGAATTGGAGTCATGAGAAATATTTTACTTCCCTAGAGCATGGTTGTTGCGATATGTAGATATAATGCCTTATAAAATTACTTGGGAAGTGTGCTAACTTTCTGTGCCCCTGTGTTTTTGCAAGATTAGCATTTTTTTCTAAATTCAAATACTTTTACAATTCACCCTAGAGGCCCTCTATAACTGAAGCGTCCGTTGTGAGAAGATTTTAATTAATTAATTAATTAATTATTTTTTATCAATTTTACATTTACTCGCATGTGTATACATTGTTTGGGCCACCTTCCACCCTCACCCTCCCGCTTCTGGGCAGAAGTGAGAAGATTTTTAATTACAAAGTCAAATTCTTGCTAGAATTTGGTTTAAACCTACCAACTTTTAACCTATATATTCCCTTTGTTTATTTTACATTTTTCTGTTCTTCCATGTTTTCTTTTTAATTATTGCAACTTCTCTTGTTAAATGGTCTTTAGTCATTTCTCAGTGATAAAGCTCATTTCTTATAACTGGGAAGAGGAGAACAGCATAGAGAATCCAATGTCTGCATGTTGATTGTGCTAATTCCTACTGTATGTCACTATTTCTACTACCGTTCTGTGTCTCAATTCAGAAAATGAGTGTGTGCACACAGACACAGACAGCTGCAGGGTGTGGAAGCACATATATGTGAGGATGTGTTTCAATATGCATGCATGTTTATATTAAACTATAAATTCCTATTGATATTTTCAATATCAAACTACAAGAGAAGGTGGAAAAAACAGGTGAGGGGAGTAAGCATGTTATGTCAAAAATAAGCAACAAGATAGTAGGCTTGTGCTCTAATACAATAACTTTCATCAAACATAGTAAATATAAACTTTACAAATAAAATCAGAGATTATCATAGTGGATGACAAAACTGTTTAGAAAATTTGCCTTTTTGGTATGAGTCATGAAGAGGTTGAAAAATTGAACAGATTAAAGGAATTTTAAATAGAAATAAAAGAATATGTTTTGTTAAATTCCCCAAAATAGGGAAGCAAGATTAGATAAGTATCCTAGGGAATATAAGACAAAGCAAGAATACTGCCAGGATAAAAAATTAAAGGCATTATAATCCTAGAAATATTATATGCAGTAAGATTGCATTGACAAAATGAATCATGAAGGTACTAGAAGAAAATATTTAGTATATTGGTTGGGGCAAAGATCTTTTTGTTTTGATATAACCCTTAAGAGCAAAGAGAAAAAAAGTAAAAACTGACAAAAGAAACAAAAATAATTAACATACAATCTGCTGAGTAGCAGAAGATATTTGAAAGCTATTCTTCTGACAGGGAATTATTATCCAGAATAGATCCAGATTATATAAGGAACTCAAACAACAAAAACAAATTAAAATGCAAAGTGATCTAAATAAACATTTCTCCAAAAAAGATATACAAATGGCCAAAAAGTATGTGAAAAAAATGCTCAACATCACTAACCAAAACCACAATGATATGTCATCTCTCTCCAGTAAAGGTAGCTACGTGCTCCACTGTTAATAGGAACCTAAGGTCATACAGCCACTATGGAAAAAAGTATAGAGGTTCTTCAAAAAACTAGAAAAAGAACTACCATATCATCCAGCAATTGTACAACAAGGGGTCATATATTAAGTGAAAGGTGTCAAGCACAGAAAGTCAAATTCCATATGTCCTCGTTCATATTTGGAAGCCAAATAGTTGATGTCATAGAAGTGATAGTGGCTACCAGAGCCTAAAGAGGAGAGTTGGGAGTGGGGGATGAGACAGGATGGTTAACAGACATGGGGGTACAGCTGGATAGGAAGAATCTCTCCCATTGTTCTATTGCACAGTAGCACAACCATGGTTGGCAATATTTCAAAAAAGGTATTTAAGATGCCCCACTACTGACGAACGGATCAAGAAAATGTGGTATCTATACACAATGGAATTTTATGCAGCCATGAAGAAGGACGAAATGTTATTCTCTGGTAAATGGATGGAATTGGAGAACATCATTCTGAGTGAGGTTAGCCTGGCCCAAAAGACCAAAAATCCTATGTTCTCCTTCATATGTGGACATTAGAGCAAGGGCAAACACAACAAGGGGATTGGACTATGAGCACATGATAAAAGTGAGAGCACACAAGGGAGATATGAGGATAGGTAAGACACCTAAAAAACTAGATAGCATTGTGTTGTGCCCTCAACACAGAAAAAAAAAAAGAGGATTTTGTAGCCAGGGAAATTAAGCACTTCTTCTTCATGTATTTATTGGTCATTTGTACTCCTTTTTTTGAAAATTCCCTGTTCAATTCCTGTGCCCATTTCTTCATTGGAATGTTGATTCTTTAGGGGTTGAGTGGTTTGAGTTTCCTGTAGATTCTGGATATTAGTCCCTTATTGGATGAATAGCTGGCAAAGATTGTCTCCCATTCTGTGTGCAGTCTCTTGAGTCTAATGACTGTTTCTTTTGCTGTGCAGAAGCTTTTTAGTTTGATGCAGTCCCATTTGTCCATTCTTTCTCTTAGATGCTAAACTGTTGGAGTTCTCTTTAAGAAGTCATTACCTATGGGTATATGTTCCAGTGTATTTCCTATTATTTCCTGTAGTAGTTTCAAAAAGTTTCAGGCCTTATATTCAGGTTTTTGATCTGCTTTGAGTAGTTATTGGTACAGGGTGAGAAACAGGCACCTAGTTTTAGTCTTCTACATGTGGATATCCAGTTTTTCCAACAACATTTGTTAAAGAGGCTGTCTTTTCTCCATTGTGTACTTTGGGTTCCTTTGTCAAAAATCAGTTGGCTATAGCTGGAAAGATAAAGGTCACGTGTTTTCTCTCATATGTGGAAGATAGATCCAAAAGATAAACACAACAGCAAACATGATCATTTAGAAACACATATGTAGAACATGTTTGTAATAGAGGAGCTACTCTATAGAACTCTGGGAAGGAGGGAAAGGAAAAGGGAATGATAAGGTGTCGAAATATAATATACAATATCTGTGAAGGTAAAGATATAATGATATGTATTGACACCTGTTGAAAAATAAGGAGAGTAAAGGAAGGGGTTGAACTGACCAAGTATATTATACTCACAGCAGGAATACATCAAGAAACCCAATGAACATCAACTTCGAATTAATAATGAAAGACAGGGCTGTAAAATAAGTACAGTGTGTATGTGTGGAAGTACTTATAGGAAAGGGAGGGTGAATGAAGGAGATTAAGGTGAGGGAATACGGTTGATGGACTTCACATACTCATATAAAATAGAATAATGAAACCTCTTGCAGTTGATTTAATTGGGGTGGGAGGGAGTTGCAGGGGGAGAATGGTGGGGGCCATCTAACCAATCTACAATGTCAGCCTATTTGGAATGGTCACAATGAATCTCCCCTGTGCAACAAATATATCTTAATAAAAAATACAGAAAAATTTCATTAATAGTATAAAGATTTTGAACAACAGCAAAGAGGATTTTGAATGTTCCCAACACAAAAGACTAACGTGATATGTATACCAATTACCCAGATCTAATCATTACATATTGTATTATGTATTCTATCACACAATATTTTGTACAATTTGCATGTATCAGTTAAAAATTTTAAAGCTTCATGAATTAAAAACTATAGGAATAAAAACATAGATAGATCTATAATTAAATATAGAGATTTGAACACCTCTCAATAAATAATACAGAAATACATGGATGATTAATTGAAATACAACAGACTTAAAATGCTAATAGTCCTATCTTGACTTTAACTGACCTGTGTAGAACACTGGAAATTGGTATTAAAATGTTATCAAGTTTTTTTTCTGCAATTATTCATGTGGTTTGTTATAAGTCTGTCATCTGGGCATCTGTTTTTAAATGTTATCCCTAGATATTTTGATTCATGAAGAAATTCAGCATCTCACTGCACTTTATTATTGTGAAAGTATTTAAATACCTAATTTAAATAAGTTGTTCACATATAATTCTGTTAGTCAAATGGTTTAAAGGCTCTAGATAATATTTAAAGAAAAATGATTAAAAAATGAAAAATGATAAATATCCTTTTAGAGGATTTTATATAATAACTAATTTTCAGACTAAAAAGATATTAATATAAATTTGATGTAGGTAGGGGAGGAAAAAGTTTAAGAGAGGAGAATTATAGATGCCATCACTTAGTAAATATTAAAAATTTTAAAATAGCAAATAATTACAAAACATTATAACCACCTAGGCTTCCTCTCTATAGATAAAAAGATAACTTCATTCTAGAAAACAATAACTCAACCATACTAATGTAATTTTTAAAAATCAATAAATGTATTCAGAAAGAGAAAATAAAATCAGAAAGAATATTCCAGAAAATTACTCACACATACACAACCAAATGCATATGTAGTATCTGATTACAGAATGAAAGAACTGTCTCAATTTGATTTAAATGAATCCAAACTAAGACAGCAACAACAAAGGCCAAACAATAACAAAAACATACTTCATAGTTTGGTCTGAGTGTTTTTTCTCCTCCAAAATTTATGTTGACATGGGTGTGGTAGTGTGCTTCTATGATGCCAGCATTGGAAGGCTAAGGTAGGAAGGCTGCAAGGTCAAGGCCAGCCTGGAGTGTGTATTGAGACTCTGTCTCAAACAGCAGCAACCACACTCATGGTAAAACTTAATTGCCAATGCACTGATAAGAAGTGAGCCTTTAGGAGGCAGTTAGTTCCCGAAACCACATTTGTGAATGGGATTAAAGCCCTTATAAACATAATGTTTGGAATTTTTCCCTGTTTTTGTTCTTCTTTCCCTCCTTTCATGTAAGGACACAGTGTTCCTTCTCTCTTGAGGACATAGCAACAAGACACCATGATGGAAACACAGAGCAGCTCCTCATCAGACACCCTTGATTTTGAACTTTCCAGCCTCAGGCACTGTGAGAAATAAATTTCTGTTATTTATAAATTACCAGTCTCAGACACTGTGTTGCAGTAATACAAACAGACTAAGATATTGATTTTTTAAACATTTAAAACATTCCACGTAAGTCCAGAGTAAACAGGGATGCCTGCCATTTACATTTTATTCAACAATTAATGATATAGAAAATAAGGAAAAGAAATAGAAAATGCTCAAATGGTGAGATATAATCCAGTCATTTGTTGAATATTATATGATAGTTCAGATTGAATGTCTGAGAATTTCACACACAAATTGTTAGAGTTAATTAGAAAGTGTGGCAAAGGATACTCAGAATATAAAAATGCATTTGCCTCTGGTAATGGTGAGAATTTGCTAAAGGTGGCTATGGTTCCAAGCATTTATCACTAATTGCATATGTATTTGGGACAGTATAAAAATAACTTCTTTATATCTTTGATTTCTCCAAATGTAAGATGGGCATAATAACAATCAGCCTAACTAACATTTGTACGGTGACAATTGAGAAGGAATTTTATGAAGTGCTTAGGTCAGGTAAACAAAACTTACCTCTATATATTTATCCATAAGGTATAGAGAAATATTGAAACTTAGTCATCTGTCTTGAGTAACTGGGTATAGGTTGATGCCATTGTGTGATAATTCAGAATGTAGAAGGCAAATTATACAGCTTTATTCTGCACAAATAGACTAGAGTAGGACACAAGAAGAATTACTATGAAGGTTGTAGAACATACAAATACAGTCATAAAACCCATCATGAATAAATAAGACCCAGGAAGAGAGTCCTGGAAATTGAAACTTGCTTTTATCTTGTAGATAAAATTCTCTAAAATTTTCATGAATACGAGAAAGAAAACTGCTATGTTAAACTAAATTCCAAATATGAAGAGTAAGCTGGTACCAGTTTCAGAGAGAACAGAACTAAAGTAAGAAGCAGTTCTTGACTGTATCAAAAAGATGACAAGGCAAGAGACCCTAGGCTGTGTCCCTCCATGAAAACCACCAGTTAGAAAGCTACCTATTATGGTTTGGCTATAAAGTGCCCCTAAAGTCTCCTGTATTAAAGTCATATATTAAAATCTTGGTGGGGTGATAGTTGCAATTGGCTCATGAGAGCATTAACCTCATCAATACTTTCTCTTGTTTTGCCCTTACTGGCTTAATCCAGTTGATGAGTTTATAACCAAATATCCTAATAGGAGGAGTGGCTTAACTGGAGGAAGCAGATCACTGGGTGTGTGCCCTTGAAAGGTCTGTCTTGTTCCATCCCCCTATTGCCCTGAGGTGAGCAGCTTTGCTGGGCCATGCTTTCCCCACCATGATATTTTCTGCCTGGCTACAGCTCCACAGTGATGGGGCCGAGTGACCATGGACAGAAGCCTCTGAAAGTGTGAACCAAAGTGAACCTTTCCTTTTTTTTTTTGAGCTAGAATCACATAAGGTAGCCCAAATTCCCCTTGAATTTGCTATGTAACCCAGGCTGGCCTCAAATTCAAGATCCTTCTGCCTCAACCTTCTAAGTGCTGCAATCTTAGGGATGTACCACCATACCAGGCCCTTTTTCTTTACTTGTTTTCCTCAAGTATTTTGTCACAGGGACAGAAGTACTTAATACATTACCCTTAAACAGAAATAGCTCTAAATAGCTTTAAAGTCTATTTAAGAAGCTGCCATGATACAGTGGAGCAAAAACCTGAGAATAATGGTATTGATTATTAACAAATAATTGTATTTATTATATACAGAACTGGTGTGGGAAGAGCAGTTTCATTTTGCTTGCACCATCCACAATCCTGACTAAGAATCATCCTGTTCCATGAGTGCCCCATACAGGGTGAATAACTGATTTTCCAATCTTTGGGGATGCTGGAAAAGGACTCAATTTGGTTTTATCCTTCCTGGTTTTCTGGGGTGACTGGCATAGCTGAGACATCTGGACATGGATAGGAACACATGAAGGGAGGGGCTATCAGTGTTAGCTTATATTGCAGGCATTACTGCAATTGCAGTGGCCTGATCTACTGAGGACTCTGACACTCACCACTGAGGACTTCAACACCTTTCTACAGTTTACCTTACAAAAGATTGCCTAATGCTTGATACCACGAATCCTTGTTGTCTGATCCACAGAGGACCTCAGAAGGCACTAGGGAAACCAATAGCCCTGGAGCTATTGTGGAACTCCAAAGCCTTTGCTTCCAAGCAATGAATATTTTTTATTCCAGCTTTATAAGACATCGACCTTTTTTTGCTCTACTTTCTGGACACTTGTCCCCAACCAGTGGTGCTTCAGATGGCTTGACCCAGGGTCCCAGAGGGGCAAACATACACAATCACCAATGATCCAAGTGTTTCCAACACTGTGCACGTCTTCAGCTGGCTCATGCAGTGTGAACATTCATGTGGCAGTACTGTCCCCCGCCATCAAATATAGCCAGCATCAACTCATGTTACTAGCTCCACTGCCACATTTGTCCCCACTGCTGGACCTTGTGGCTACATGTGTACATGTTGCCAGCTTCTAATCCCACTATTACTCAAGTGCCTGCAGTCAGCTGTGCCATCATGCATGCACCTAGTCACAGCTCCTGAAGCGAAACAACTGAGCAGTACAAGACAGATCATCACCTCAATAGACACAAAAAACCTAGACAATATTCAATAATAATACCCCCAAAATTATGTATAAAAAGAATATACCGTGAAACAATAAGGGGCATGTATGATGAGTTTACTGCTCATATCATAATGTTGAAAAGCAGGATAATTAGGCAAGAAAAATAAATAAAAGGCCTTCACAGTGGAAATTAACAAATTCACTCTTTTCAAATGATCCTCTGTATAGAAAATGCTAACAATTACACATGAAAGGTACTGTTAGAAATGACAAAGCTGCCTAGCAAGCCGAAGGTACTGACTTCAAACCCCATGCAGAAAAAGAAAGTAAGGGCTGGGACATGACTCAAGTAGTAGCGTGCCTACCTGACTAGAAAAGAAAAAGCAAATTCAGTGAAGTTATAGTGTACAAAATCAATATAAACACTATCAAAGCCAGGGGTGGTGATGCACACCTATAATCCTAGCATTTGGGAGGATTACAAGTTCAAGGCCATCCTCTACTACAAAGTGAGTTCAAGGCCAGCTTGGGTTACAAGCAATATCCCATTTAAAACACACACACACACACAATCTGTAACACTAACAATGAACTATATGGAAAAGAAATTAAGAAAAAAACTGTAATTTATAATAGCTTTGAAAAGAATAAAGTACCTATGAGTAAATTTAATGAGGTAAAATTTGCATATTAAAAGCTATAAAATGCCAAACAAAATTGAAGAAAACAGAAGCAAGTGGAAAGATATCCTTTATTCATGGATTTGAAGAATTCATGTTGCTAAAATGTGCATGCTATCCTTAGGAGATGTACAGATTCACTGCAATGCCCCATCAAAATTCAATGGCATTTCACACAGAAATGGAAAAAGAACCCAGAATTCCTGTGGAATTACAAAAGACTTCAAATAGATAAAGCAAACCTGGGGAGAAAAGAAAAACTGGGACAATACACTACTTCAAATTATATTATAATGAATTCAGTACTTCATAAAGACATCTGCACTCCTGTGTTCATTGCAGCTTGATTCACAATAGCCAAGATGTGGAAATAAAAATGTCATTGTCAGATGTGTGGATAGAGACACGGAGGGAAATATATTTCATATCTCAACAAAGGATCTTTATTATGGATACAAGAATTGGCTTGTGGGTAAAGATCGATCCATACTTAATGCATTTCACTCAACAACAAAGCTCCATTTAATGGAAGGGCTTCTAATTAAATGATGGCTGTCCAGAAATCTGTGACATGTTGATGAGGCAGTTCTCAAAGGAAGATGGATAGCAGAATGGGGAATAAATCCTTTGATCAAAACAGAAAGTTGTGCTGTCTCATATGATTGCCAATTTATTTGTGCTGCAAGCTGAAAAATAGAAAAAAACCCAAAATTCAAGTTTCTATAATGATTATCATTTTCAAATGAAACAATTTTAAATTCAAATCTCATTATGGATTTAATAAATGGTAATGATGACTGCTCTTAGCTTTTTAATTTTTTCCCTTTATTGTTGTGCTGGGTGGAGGTACACTGTGGCATTTATACAGGTTCTTACAATGTATCAAAAATATCATACGTGTAATTCACTCTTCCATCATTCTCCTTTATCCCTCCCTCCCCCGATTCCTGGAATGGTTTCAACAGATAACATTTTTGCATTTACATACATATGTACACATTTTTGCATTGTATTCACGCCCCACCCCCTTTCCGCACACCCTCCCCCCAGCTACTGCTACCAACCTTCAACTGGCAGGACATCTTCTGCCCTCATGTTCTCCATCCAATTTTGCAGAAGAAAAAAATGACATTTTTGTTTGTTTGAGATAAAGGTAGCTACACAGCGAGTTTCCTTGTGATATTTCCATGTATATATGTATTTTAACTCCAGTTGGTTTATCTCCTCTAATTTTCTTCCATTCTACCTTAATCTCTTTTTAATGGTGGCTTCAGGGGGTTTAAGACTTCTAAATTCATTCTTGTATAGAGAGTATTAGATTCCTTGATTTAATTTGAATTTAATATGATTAATGCTGTCAATTATTTCAATTTTGAGACATGAATGATATAATCTGTGTTTATATGAAAAGTGCATATCTGTAAAAAATTATAGCTTTTACTTTTAAGGAATTGAAATTTCTTACAATTACTCTCTGAATACTTTGTGGCAGGTTACCTATCTGATCAGTTTTGAAGGGAAAACATACACACTCCTTCTTAAAAAACAGTAAGTAACCATTTTCCTACAGTTGTCTTTGAGTGTAAAGTCACTACTCTATGTCTTTCTTATCATCTCATGTTTTCTCTTCAACAAAATTGGAGAAGAGTGTGGAACAGGTTCTGCCTGGAAGCATGGGTAGGGAAGAGGTGGCCCAAACAATGTATACACATTTGAGTAAATGTAAAAATGATATAAAATAAAAAAAGTCACTGCCCTAAACTGAGTTTAAATAAAAGCATAAATGTTTCATTTACTAACACATCATATCTTGTTTGGGACTCATTTTAGGCTTGAGGTTCAAGCTTTAGATTTAGTGATCTAGTCAAATTCTAATTTGATGATAATAGATATTAATGTGTATCTAATAAATGACAACCACTCCACATAAATCCTTAAAAGTGTAGGCACCAATTGTATGTTTATTATTTGTCCATGTGTAGTTTTTTCACATCCACTTATCATTCTACATACTCACACGATGTTAAGCATCTGACTTAATATTACACATGCTAAGGCAAAGTTAAAATGGAAACCAGGCCTGAAAAATTTCTCAGTGAAGAGCCAGGTAGATCTTGGAAACACCCTTAATGTGGCTTAAACTAAAAATGTAAGCAAAATTTACCCTGGGCCATTCCTGGTAATGCATGCGGTGGGTGAAAAAAACAAAACAAAACAAATCTAATATCAGCCACCCAAAGCAGTGAAGTAACATGTAATCATGTGATTGTGGCAAACTGAGAAGGAAAATTTATAACTGCAGTCAATCACTTCAATATTCACAAAATTAACAGTTGCCCTTGACTATTGGAGCACTAAATCTTGTTTGGTTTTATGATTCCCAATTCATGAGTTACTGCCTCCTGAAATTAACCCTCTACATTCTTTTCAAAAATTGGTACTGCGGTTTTGAAATAAGGGCCTTGCACAAGCATGACACCACTTGAGCCATGCCCCCAGTCCCTTTTGCTTTGGTTAGTTTTCAGATGGAGTCTCACATTTTTGCCTGGGTCAGCCCAGGATTGTGACCCTTCAACTTCCATTTCCTGTGCAGCTGAGATTATAGGCATGGATAATCACCACACCTGCTTGCTCTTGGACATAGTCTTGCTAACATTTTTTTTTTTTTGGCCTGAGCTGGCCTCAAATGGCCATCCTGTAATCTCTACCTGTAATCTTTTTTCCAGAGCACTACTCTGCATTCCATTTCCACAGCCTTTGCAAGAATTCATTATCCAGGAAATTGCACCTAAACTCAGAGATTTTCATTTTCCTCAAATGAAGTGATTAATAACACTCCTCACTTTTGGCTTATCAATCAAGGAAAAGGAAAATTTGTCACAAATGAGAGAAAATTAAGCAGGTGTGACAAGAGAAGTAGTGAGGATAGAAAGCACTCTGTGAATGCTCCAGTCCCTATTCTAATCTGGTCTTGACCTTCCTCTGGGTGTTTGGAATCCTAGAAATATAACAGGTTCCCTACAATGTGTAATGATGGTAGCCGGCTGCTTAATATTCACTATCATAGAACGATTATACTTCCCAAACACATTCATCAGGTTTATCTACAAAAACGATTTGGTTTACAAAATTTGAGCAACACACAGGGTCTCCCATGGACCCCTGTGGACTAGCATGTGCTATACAGTTTCCTTTACTCTTTCTTTCCAAGGATTGGGATTCAGGGTGGAGCACCCCTTTTCCTGAATTCCAGAATGAGGTAGCAGGGAGCAAAATTGTCAGTAAAATTGTAAAGGACATTCATTGTTCTTTTGGTGGGCACAGAATTTCAAGGTAGCTTTTACCACAGTATAGTTTCATAAAAACTACTTAATGCATATAAATATAATCAGACCATTCAACTGAGCAGCAAATATTAAGATATTTATATCATGAGATTTGTTGATGACTGATGTAAAACAAAGTTTTTGAAATCTAGAAACATAAAATATTACTGTACATATGTGTGTGCTCTCGGTTTATTGCTTTGAATTCATCATCGCCTCCAAACTGATCCCTGCCTATACTGGAAATTATTTTTAGGTTTTTCCTTATGCATACAATATACTATTAGAAAACAAGCTAAATAATTTAATTCCATTTAGTTTTTGGATGTATTGGCTTATGAAATTAAAAGTAAATTTTGTTTAATTTCATTATTCAATAATGAATATGAAATTACAATGAAATGTCATTATTTTGTTTAATAGGTCATTTTTACACCCAAATTTCCTCACATATTCATACAGCAAATTAGGAGCATTGCAAACAGAGTCTTCGTTTATAAAGGTAAGTTTTGGTTTCTGCTGTGTAGATCATGATTTTTTAGTGGTTCGGGTGCCATTGTTGAAAGAACATGAATGCTTTGTAGTCCGAAGTTTACTGTATGAACAGATCACAAGCCCAAATGTAATGCAGCAATTACTATGAAATCATATTGAATAAGACAACTACTTTTAAGTCTGGAACTCAGGAATCATTTGTCCAAAAAGGAATTTAAACTAGGTCTGGAAGTATGTACAGAAGTTAGAGAGGCTGAAGAAAATGTGGGTCAAATGCTTAGACACAGTGAGAAGTTTTTTTTTGAGATGGTCTTGCTATGTAGCCCTGGTATGCCTCAAACTCCTAATCCTCCTGTGTGAGCCTCCAGAGTGCTGGGATTATAGGTATGCACCACTTCACAAGGTAAGACTAACAAGCCTTAAGTGATATATCATAGGCCTGAGCAGTAGATGACATCTCTCACAGGAAAAGTCAGAGTGAGAATGCAAAAGTCGATCATGTAGAGTCCAAGTAGGCTCAGGTGTGGAACTGTGGACATCAGGCAGGATCCAAAGGTGCTTAGGAGTGGAAATGATTGACAATATGTGAGGATGTACTATTTGGGGGAATAGATAATTGGGAAGAAGCAAATGAAAGTGGTCAGATTCTATTGTTATTTTGGAAATAAGAGATAATGAAATTAAAGCTACAGTAATTGGTGCTATGGCTCTGACATTGTGAAATCTCCAGTATAAAAAAAAAAAAAAAACTCCAGTATTGCTTTTTGCTCAGGATTGCTTTGGCCTCTCTGGGTCTTTTGTGCTTCCATATGAATTTAGGATTGCTTTTTTCTAGATTTATGGAAAATGTCATTGGAAATTTGTTCCTTTTTAAAACATTTAGATGGGTCATGTTCTTAAATCCACTTGGACACCTACTCTGTGTGTCTTTAAATTCTATCACTCTATCTGTGGTAATTATTTTTATGTTAGGGCTTTTATTTACCATGAAATTATTATTTTATCTGCGTTTTACTTTGTTTCTCCTTCCTTTGTTCTTCTCTTCCCGTTTTGTTCTAAGTTACTGAAACATTTTTAGGTTTTCATCCTGATTTACATTAATATTTTAAAATACATTGCTAATTATAATTTTCTTAGTTTTTGACTTAGAGTTGTACGGGGAGATACATTATGATATTTACCTATGTTCTTATAATATATCTTAGCTACATTTACCTCCTCCATTGTCCTCTCTCCTCCTCCCTTCTTAGAACAACAGGTTTCATTAATCTATTTTCCATATGTAATTACTTAGAATGCCTTACTATTATGGATTTTAAAGCAAAATACTGAAGTTCTACCTCCATTTGTCTTCTATACTTTTGTTATGGCTTGAATCTAAAATTGTCCCCTGAAGGCTTATATGCTAAAGGCTGCTAGGTTTTCAGAGGTGATTGGGTAATGAGGGTTTGTCTTCATCAGTGGATTGATGATTAATGGATGAGTTCATGGTCTAGTGGACTGTTAGGAGGTGGGCCTGTTTGGAAGAAGGAAGTCCCCTGGACAGGCATTTGCAGGGCGTATCTCATCCTAGATCTCTTCCTGTTGGTCTTGCTCTGTTTCCTGGCTCTCATGAGGTGAACAGCTGTGTTAACTCAAGCCCTCTCCACCATGATGTTCTGACTTGCCTCAGTCCAAAGCAATGAAGTCAGATAAGCATGGTCTAAAACCTTCAAAACTGGGAGTCAAACTATCTCCCCTCTTTTAAAGTTCCTCTCAGGGATTTTGTCACAGTGATGAAAAATGATGATCAAAGCTTTTAAAATATATTTACTGAAGAATTTATTGTATTAAACATTGACCATCACATGAAATTGTTATAAGTCATGATTTAGCCATCAAATGATATTTTGGAATCTCATGAGGGAAAAGGGCAGTGCAGTATTTGTACCCATTCTTTTTTCTTTAACTCTTTGTAATGTTCCAAGCTTAAAGCTATCATTTCCTTGTATTTTAGAGTTTCTTTTAGCCATTCTTTCAACATAAATATTCTATTGACACAATCCCTTAGTTTTCCTTTGTCTGAAAAAGGGTTTGTTTTTTTCTTCATTCTTGAAGGGTGAATTTAACAAACAGAATTTTTTTTTTTTACTGTATTATTATTCTAGAACTTGAAAAATGCAGTGTCACTACTTTTTGCCTCCATGAGGCACTCAGTGTCATTCAGATTGTGTTTCCTTAAAGATTTTGGGTCATTGTTCTCTGGTCACTTAAAGATATTTTTATTGTCTTCATTTAATTGTGATGCTTTGCTGTGGGTTAGTTTGGACTCTTTCCCTCTGGAGTTTTTTCAGCTTCTGGAACCTATATGTTTTATATTTGCATCAATTTTGTGAAGAATTTTTTTAAGCCATTGAAAAAATTTTCTTGTGGTAAAAACATTTAGCATAAAGTGTAGTCTTTTAACAAATTTTAATTTTATATTATAGCTGACTATAGGGACAATGTTATACTGCATACCTCTAAAACTTTCACTCATCATGCAAAGGTACAACTTTATACCTATTAAAAATACCCCTTTTTTGTCTCTCTCAGCCTCTGGCAACTATCATTCTACTTTGATTCCATGAATTTGACAACTTTAGATATTTCATGTAGATGAAATTACATAGTATTTGTCTGTAACTGGCTTATTTCACTTAGCATAGTATCCCAAAGTTTGATTTATGTTGTCACATATTAAAGAATTTCCTTATTTCTTTAGCTGGAGTGCTTTGCATTATATGTGCATACCACATTTTCTCTCTCCAGCTGTTAATGGGCATTTAGGTTGTTCCCACATCTGGTCTTGAGTCTAACAAAAATATAAAGGTCAATCTCTATATAAAAATATTTTATTTTGTCAATAACAAAGAGTAGGATCACAATCTGGAACACACATCCACAGGCTGGAGTAGCCTCTGGGGAACAAAGGAATAGTTGAGTTTCGTTGGTAAAATGGGAAAACTACACAAAGTATTTTGGTAGACTGCTGTTTGGCACCTGTGGTGTTCTGCAAGAAATAAGCTCAGATTTGTGAGTGGCTTCAGCAACTATGAAAATCTACTCTTAAAATCGATGTAGGTTGTTCTGTTAGACTGGTCTAACAGAACCAGGGAAGTCAGAGATATTTTCCTGTATAAGTGGCTACATATCTAAGTCCCCTCTTCATAGTCTTCCCAGCCCTATATTTCCAGTTTTCCCCAGCTCCATTTTGTCAGGGTTGACACAAGATCTGTCTCTGAAAGCTCTACTGATCAACATTCTGTAGTTAGGTTTTGATTGTCTCTTGGTACTTGAATGCATCTGTCCTGGTTGTTCCAGTTTCACACAGAGGGAAGTGATTGGTGACAAGAATCAGTGTCAAAACACTCTTACTACAGGTGAGCTACAAGGGTGGTTTGGAGGAAATGGATCCCATGGCAAGTCTACCTGAAATCCATTGTGAAGTTCAATTTTGTCAGTTTTGTAGGTGTTGGCTATAGTTTGGTAAATAGCTTGTTGCTTTAACTTAGTGTTCTAATCAGTGCATTATTGTGCAATATTCAGAAAAAACCTCATAAATAAAAATATTAATTTTACTAGCTTGATTATACATGAATTTTTTGTCTGTTTTTTGTTGGGAAATAAACAGGTGCTTGCAAAGCAGGTGCTCTACCACTTGTTCCCGTCCATTTTGTTCTATTACTTTAGAATTGGGGGTCTCTCGAACTGTTTGCTTGGGCTGGCCTTGCAGCTTGATCCTTCTAATCTCAGCCTCCTACATAGCTAGGATTACAGGTGTGAGCCACCAACATCCAGCAACACACATTTAAAAATAAGATTTACCTTTTATAAACTCCATTGATTTTTTTTAACTAAAGGCCTACTTGAGCCTTTAGTTTGTTCTATATTATTTTGTTTGTAAGTCTCTGACAGTCTAGTAATTCTATTTTAGGACAGAAATTTATATATTTTTTTCTTGTTTTATTTTTTTGCTGGGAGGGGCTACATTGAATTCACCCCCTCCACCATTCTCCTTCATCTTCCCCTTCCCCCAATCCTGGAATAGTTTCAACAGGTATCATTTTTCCATTTACATTCAAGTGTACACAGTATTTGTACCATACTCACCCTCTTTCACTGACTCCCTACCCCCTCTCCCTTCCCACCAGTACCAACCTCCCAGGCAGGACCTGTTCACAATTTTTTTATATAAATTTATGTTTTTGTTTTTATTTATGTTTATATTTCAACTATTTTTGTTTTTTAACCTTCTTTATAAAAATACATCTGTATAACATTTGGGGGGATTTTTCTTTTACTTACTGGCTTCTCTCTGCGTGGTTTCTATTTTACTTTCATATTTATTTTTAGAAATAGCCTATAAAGGGCTAGAGATGTAGCTCAGTGATAGAACACTTGCCCAACATACACAAAGGCCTGGATTCAATCTCCACCAACGAAAATAAGTAAGTACACAAATAAACAAATAACCCCTCAAGAACCTCTGAATTTGATTTTCTTTTGTCTTTTTTTTAGCCCAGGGCCTTGTGGTATGCTATGTAAATGCTCTAATACTGAGCTACATCCAAGCCCTTGATATTTTTTTAATCAGGTCTGATTGGATATTATAAAGATAGTTATTTTTGCATGCTTTGTAATTATGCACATTAATTAAAATTTTAATGTAAAGCTAACATATGGTGAAAATATAGGAAGCAAGCAATTTTGAATTGTCATATACCAACATTTTATAAGTATACATTTTGTAATTACTGGAATAAATAAATGCATAGAATTGTTTCCTTTGTTAATATGTATTGACATCTTTATCTCTTGTGACTAATTTTGGCTTGAAGTCTACTTTGTTAGCTATAAGTATAATAGCTACTTTTGCTTGTTTTTTTCTTCTGCTTGCTTGGTTAATAGTTTTCCATTATTTCACTTTCTTTCAGTCTGTGTGTCTTTGCCTCTGAATTGTGCTTCTTGTAGTCAACAAATTGGATCATACTTTCCAATGTATTCAGCCAATCTATGTCTCTGGATTAGAGTGTTAAGACCACTTACAATTAAAGTTATTATTGAGTGATATTTGCTGATTCCTGTAATCTTGTCAATCATTTCCCTAATTTATTTGAGCACTTTTTATTCTTTACTTTTGTCCTTGTTCATCTTAGGATTTTGCAGGTTTGCTGAGTTGAACTTGTTCAATTCTGTCCTGATGCTTATGTGTTAATGTGTTCTTCTTAGAAAATTTATTGTTTCCTGGGCTCTAATTCTGAGACTTTCTTCCTCCTCTGAGTGTAATACCCCTTTAAGTATCTTTCACAATGCTACTTTAGTGGTCATGAATTGCTTTTGCTTATGCTTATATTGGAAGACCTTTATTTCTCCATCAGCTTTTAATGATAGTTTTGGTAGATTCAGTTGTTTTGGTTTGGCTTTGAACTTTTTTTGATTCTCCTACCTCAGTCTCCTGAGTGCTATACTCATGCACCACCATGCTTAGAACCTAGTTTATTTTTGACAATTGTACCCAGAGTATTTATGAAAGCTCTGACAGTAGATGAAATTAATGATCACTTCAAATTCTTTCCTCGTCAAAGAAAAACTGTAACTTTACATTGCTGGGCTTGACATACAGGAAACACGGGATGCTGAATTGCATCTCATTTGTAACTTATGCTTTCCTGACTATGAATATCTGACAGAAATGATCATAAACCTGTCTTTATTAACTTTAATGCTGACAATATTGAAGATATGACTGCTTTAATTAAGCCAGCAATATTTTTCTAAGGTATGTGAAATTGAAAGCATTTGGATTAATTGCATTAATTGCCATTTTTCATGAGAAAACACTTGCCTTAAATATTTCTTTGTTTATTTTTAGGAGGTCTTGGGGATGAAACGTAGGGACTTGTGCATACTAGATAAGTGCTCTACCGCGAGCCCGCCCCAGCCTTTTTTTCCCTTAAACATTTTTCTAAAACTTAGTCAATAGAACTTTTTCATATATTTTGATAGAAAAACCGTACACACATAATATAAAGAGGTAAAAACAAAAAGATGGAAATTTTATAGTTTTACTTAAAAGGTTTGGTCACAAGTAAAATATAGTGACATGGATGTGCTTGCGTATAAGAAAAGATATTTGGATCTAAATTATCTCTCTTGACAAAATGACACAAGAGCAAACAGACTTTTCATTTGACCTATTAGGGAATCTTATGAAGATATAATAAGCTTTGAGGGAAAGTGGTTTGAAGTATGCACATGAAAAATAGAAATCTCTGAATGTTAACCATATAGTTACAGTTTTAAATTTTAGCTATGAAAAAACTAGCTCATAACTTACCAGTTGATATAAAAATGTGAACAACAAAAATGAACCACAGTTTTTACAGTTGTCAAACTGTTTGTATTGCTGGTGTTTTGGTTTTTTTTTAATCAAGTTGGTTAAGATCAAATGACTGCATCTCATGAGTAATTTAATGTAACATAGATTAACAAGAGTAAAATAATAACACAAGTTTTATGTGGCATGCAAGCACAGCCATATGGAAACAAAAATTAGATGGAAACTATCAAGTCAGATACAAACACACCGACTGGAACAAAGGACAGTTAACTGTGAAAAACATGACATGATCATGTGACAAGTTTTGAAAGATAAGAGTTGCTCAATATTTTCTTGGTCTTACCTTTTTATTCTTGAACAAAAAGACATTGCATTTCTTCTAGTAAAGGGAGAATGGCTTTTAACAGGGAATTTAATATTTTTCTTTAAAATATTAAAAGAAATTAAAATATTAAGAGAAGAAATTAGACTATTAAAAGAAAATATTAAAAGAATATTAAAGAAATAGCACAAACTGTTTTAAAGTATCTTTTCTTAAGTAGTTGCTATGCCAGTATAGCCTATTTTAACTTTATTTTTCCTCTCTGGAATTTTTCTACTATTATTACTTTTTCAGAAACAAGGTTTTATTTTAACTTTTTCCCTTTTTAAAAAATATCATATTATTGTCATACTGGAGGTACATTGTGACATTTACAAAAGTTCTTACAATATATCATAGTGAAATTTACCCCCTCCATCATTCTTTATCCTCCCACCCCATTCCTGGAAAAGTTTCAACAGGTCTCATGTTTTCCATTTTCATACATGAGTACATAACATTTCTACCATATTCACCCTCCTATACCCTTTCCTTATATCTTCCCTCCTCCCACTGGTACCTATCTTCCAGACAGGACATATTTTATCTTCCTGTTCTCTATTTTGAAAAAAGACATTTTTGATTGTTTAAGATAGCTATACAGGGAGTTTCATTGTGATATTTCCATATATATATATATATATATATATATATAATGTATATATATATATATATATATATATATACATTATAGCCCAAATTAGTTCATTCTTCCATTTTTCTCCTTTCTATCTTAGTCTTCTTCTTCTGGTGATATCAACAGGTTTAAAAATTCTAATTCATTCTTTTTTTTTAAGCAGGAAGCAACATTTTATTGTGCCAGCACAGACTCAGTGAACGTGTGCCAAAGGCTGAGCCCCGAGAACAAAGGGGTATCACCTTATGTGCCCTTGCAAGCAGGTTACAGAGGGAATAAAATAAAAAACAAGGTTTAACCCATATATGGTTACATGCAATTCTATAGGCTACTTCACCTAGTGTTAGTGCCCTTCTACCCCTACTCTCTATATTCATTCTTGCATAGACAGTCCACCAACCATATTCACCTTCTTAACTTCCTTTGTTTACCCTCCTTATCCCATTAGTGACCTTGCCTTGGAGTGGCCTGTTTTTCATAATATTGCTTGTATTTGTATTGGGCCCATATTCTACAAATGAACCTGGCTAACTTACTTAAGATGATGTTCTTTTGTTCCATGCATTTACCTTCAAATGATAAAATTTTATTTTTCTTTGTGGCTGAATACAATTCCATTGTATATAAATGCCATGTATTCTTAATCCTTTCATCAGTTGTGAGTCATTGTGCCTGTTTCCATAGTCTGGCCATTTTGAATAATGCAATAAACATGGGTGTGCAGTTGTCTTTACTGTAATGTGAGTCACATTCCTTCGTGGTATATCCCTAGGAGTGGTATTTCTGGGTCTTATGGTAGTTCTACGTTTAGTTTTTTGAGGAGCCCCATAGTGTTTTCCATAGTGGTTGTATAATTTACATTCCCACCAACAGTGTATAAGGGTCCCTTTTCCCCCCACATTCCTGCCAGCATTTGTTATTGTTTGTGTTCTTGATGGTAGCCATCCTAACAGGAATGAGGTGGAATCTTACCCTGGTTTTGATTTGCATTTCCTTTATGTCCAAGAATGTGGAATATTTCTTCATGTATGTTTTGGCATTTGGACTTCTTTCCTTGAAAAAGCTCTGTTCAGTTCATTTATCCATTTTTTTCATTGGTCACTTTTTTTTGGAATTTAATTTTTTTGAGCTCCCTGCATATTCTGGTTATCAATCCCTTGTCAAATGTGTAGCTGGCAAAGACTTTCTCCCATTCTGTGGCAGTCTCTTCAATCTGATGACCATTTCTTTTGTTGTGTAGAAGAGGTTTTAGTGTCATGTAATCCCTTTTGTCATTCCTTTCTCTTAGTTGCTGAGCCAATTGAGTTTTATTTAGAAAGTCATTGCCTATACCTCAAAGTTTCAGTGTATTCCCTGCTCTTTTCAGCACTAGCTTCCAAGTTTCAGGTCTTATATTAAGGTTCTTAGTCCACTTTGAGTTGCTACTTGTGAAGGGTAAAAGACATGGATCTACTTTCAGTTTTCCACATGCAGACATTCAGTTTTCTCTGCAACATTTATTAAAGACGTTGTCTTTTCCCCATTGTATGTTTTGGGAGCCTTTGTCAAAAATTCCATGTAGTTGCATGGACTCATATCTGAGGTTTCTATTCTGTTCCATTGGTATTATTTTCTGTTTTTGTGCCAGTACCATGCTGTTTTTATTGCTATGGCTCTAGTATAGTTTGAAGGCAGGTATTGTAATAACTCCAGCATTGCTCTTTTTGCTTAGCATTGCATTGACCACTCATGGTCTTTGTGCTTCCAAATGAATTTTAGGGTAGATTTTTCAGTCTCTGTGATAAATGTCATTAGAATTTGGATGGAGATTGAACTGAACATGTACATTGCGTTTGGTAGTATAGCCATTTTTGAAATATTGATTCTGCCAATCCATGAGCATAGGGGATCTTTCCAATTTTTTTCAGTGATTTGTAGTTTTCACTGTAGAGGTCTTTCACTTCCTTTGTTAAGTTTATTTTGAGGTATTTTTTGAGGCTACTGTAAATGGAATTGTTTTCCTATATTTTTTCTCAGTCCTTTCATTGCTGGTATATAGAAAGGCTACTAATTTTTGTGAATTGATTTTGTACACTGCTGCATTGCTGAAGGTGTTTTTGATGTCTAGGAGTTTTTCTGTGGAGTTTTATGGGTCATTTTGCTATAAAATCATGTCACCTACAAATAGTGATAGGTTGACTTCTTACTTTCCTATTTGTATTACTTTTATTTCTCCTTCCTGTCTTAATGCTCTAGCTAGGAATTCCAAGACTATGTTGAATAATAGTAGAGAAAGTGAGCACCCTGGTATATTTCCTGACTTTAGAGGAAATGATTTCAGTTTTTCCCCAATTGTTATGATGTTAGTTATAGGCTTGTTCTATGTATCCATTATTATTTTGAGGTACATTTCTTTCATTAGAGATTTTATCAGGAAAGGATGTTAAATTTTGCAAAGGATTTTTTTTGGGGCATCTATTGAGAAGATCATGTGGTTTTTGTCTTTGTTTCTGTTAATATGCTGTATTACATTTAATGATTTGTATATGTTGAATCATTTCTGCGTCCCTGGTATTAAACTGACTTGATCATGTTATATAATCTTTTGGATATGATGTTGAATTTGGTTTGGCAGTATTCAAAATTTTTGCATCTAAGTTTATTAAAGTCTGACCTATAATTCTCTTTTTTTGTGTCCTTTTCCTGTTTTTGGATGAATGTAATACTGGCTTCATAGAATGATTTTGCAGTGTTCCTTCCCTTTCTATTTCACAGAAAAGTTTGAGGCGTGTTGGTGTTTGTTCTTCTATAAAGGTCTGATAAAATTCAGCCATTAATCCATCAGGTCCTGGATATTTCTTTTTTGGGAGACTCTTTATTCCTGCTTTAATTTCATTGCTTATTATAGATCTATTTAGGTTATTTATATCCTCTTGGTTCAAATTGGCTTAGTCATATGTGTCTAAAAATTTATCTATTTCATCTAGTTTTTTCCAATTTATTTGAATATAGGTTTTTAAAACAATCCCAAATGATTCCCTGGATTTCCTTAGTGTTTGTTATGATCTCCCCTCTTTTGCTTCTAATTTTATTAATTTGGATCTTTTCCCTCCTCATTTTAGTCAAATTTGCCAGGGGGTTATCAATCTTATTTATCTTTTCAATGAACCAAATTTTGTTTTGTTGATTCTTTGCACTCCTTTTTTTTTTTGTCTATATTTCATTGATTTTGACCCATATTTTTATTATTTCTCTCTTTTTTCTCATTTTGGATTTAGCTTGTTCTTGTTTTCTAGGAGTTTTAAATAAAGCATTAGTTTATTTATTTGGGATCTTTCTGTATTTTTAATATAATCATTCATGGAAATAAGTTTTCCCCTTATCACTGCTTTTGCTGTGTACTGTAGGTCCTGGTAGATTGTGGTTTCATTTTCATTAAATTCCAGGAACTTTTTGATTTCCTCCCTTATTTCTTCAATGACCTATTTGTTATGGAGTAATGTGTTGTTCAGTTTCCAGGTATGTAGTATTTTCTGCTGTGTTTCTTTTGTTGTTGAGTTCTAGTTGTAATCCATTGTGGTCAGATAGTCTGCAGGGGGTTATTATAATTTTCTTATGTTTGTTAAGAGTTTCTTTGTGACCTAAAATATGATTTGTTTTGGAGAAAATTCCATGGGCTGCTGAGAAGAATGTGTATTATGCTGTTGCTGGATGAGATACTCTGTTGATAGCTGTAAGCTCCATTAGGTCTATGGTGTTATTCAATTCTAGAGTTTCTTTGATGAATTTTTTTGTTTGGATGACCTATGTATTGGTGATAGAGGAGTATTGAAGTCTCCCACTATCACTGTGTTGAGGTATGTCTGTATTTTTAAGTCTAATAGTATACGTTTGATGAAGTTGGGTACACCAACATTGGGTGCATATAAGTTAAGAATTATTTCCTTTTGATGTATTGCTCCTTTTTATTAGTATGAGGTGACTTTCTTTTTTTCTTTTGACTAATTTAAGTTTTTTTATTATCATATTATTGTACTTGGGGTACATTGTGACATTTACAAAAGTTCTTATAATATATCATAATTGAATTTATCCCCTCTATCATTCTCCTTTATACTCCTTGCCCTCTATTTCTGGAATCATTTCAATATGTCTCATTTTTATTTTATCAGATATACGTATAGCTACTCCAACTTGTTTTGAGGAGCCAATATCTTGGTAAACCTTTTTTCCACCATTTCACTTTAAGCCAATGTTTATTTCTGTTTGTGAGGTTGGTTTCTTGTAAATAACTAATTGTTGGGTCTTTCTTTTTAATCCAGTTTGCCAGTCAGTGTCTATTGATGGGGGAGTTGAGGCCATTAACATTCAGTGTTTATTTTGAGAGGTATGTGGTGATTCTTTCTATTTAGTTCTTTTGTTGCATAAAGGGGTGTGCGTGTGTGTGTGTGCATGCGCAATGCTATGCTACTCTGTAATTACTTGTCTGCTCTTCTTTTGAGATTTAATAAATTCCATTCTTTTATGACTATGTTGATTTTCATCTTCTGTGTGTAGATTCCTTTGAGTATCTTCTGGAGTGCTGATTTAGGGGTCATGTTGTTTTAGTCTCAGTTGATCATGAAAGGTTCTTATTCCTCCTTCAATTTTGAATGATAGCTTTGCTGAGTAGAGTATCCTGGGATTGAAATTGTTTTCTTTCAGTGCTCAAAATACCTAACTCCATGCCCTTCTTGCTTTTAAGGTATCTGTTGAAAAAATCTGCTGTTATTTTGATGAGCTTACGTTTATATGAAATTTGATTTTTTTTCTCTTTGAGCCTTCAATATTCTTGTTCTCTGTGCTAATTCATTTAACTATGGTATGCCATGGAGAGATTTTATTTTGGTTTTATCTGTTTGGTGTCCTAGAGACATTGTGCAATTGGATGGGTATCTGTTTCTCAAAATTTGGGAAGTTTTCTTCTATTATTTTGTTGATTATGTTTCATATACCTTTAGCTTACACCTCTTCTTCTTCTTCTTCAGTGTTCCTGATTTGTAGGTTTGGTCTTTTGATGGAGTTACTGAGTTCGTGCATGCTCCTTTTATAATTCTTCAGTCTTTTGCCTAAGTATTCTTCTGTTTTTTCTTTAATATCTATTGTGTCTTTGAGCCCTAAAGTTATTTGTTTCATTTGTTCTAGTCTGCTGGAGTAGTTTTCAACTCTGTTTTTCATTTGAATTAAAGAGATTTTTGTTTTGGGGGTTTATATCTGATTCCTTTTTTTTCTTTGAGACTTTCCATATCTTGGCAGAGTAGCCAGATTCCCCTATTCTTGCTATCAAGAACATAAAGTTTTCTTTTAGGCTTGTTAGAGCTCAGAGATCGGGGTCTATCAACTCTTGGTCATCTTGCCTAGAATTTTTATATTAAAAGCAGAGTTGTGATGGTAGAGAGAAGAATCAGGTTAACAAACAAGAAGCTATAGGGAGAAGAGTCAGAGGAAGGTATTTCAGCCAGCCTTGAGACCACATTTACAGTGAGACAATTTTTTGAGCTGTGAATGAACTTTAAAACTTTGATATGCTAATTGGTGTATATAGTCCATTAAATTGTTTTATGTTGTAGCTATGGCCTTTTAATTTAGTGCTAAAATAAATGAGCTTGGGGAGTTGGAAAGATATCTATCCAAACTAGAAACCCAAGAAAGCACTGAAACTATTTTGTCATGCCCTTGAATTATGGAGAGCCCATATTGTAAATACATTTACCTAGGTCATTTATTTTAAATAAAATACACAAAAGTCAAAATAAAAAAGTCAGGTATGCAACATGAAGATTAAAATATGTACTTACCACATAGGTTGGAAATATTAATGAACAGTAGGGGAGTGATCCATCTCAAAATAGACTTCATGAATAGATCACAAATGCAACCAGAGAACTCAGACCAAAAAAAAAAAAAAAAAAGGAGGGAGTTGGAGTGCAGAGATGTTCACTAAGGCAAGAGAAGTTGACTCATAGGAAAGGACTTTCTCAAAGGGCCCATATGGGTAACTAGCACCATAATTCTAAGGACTACTAATCAGTTGTGAGACTGTTGTGAATCCATTTTCTAAAATCATGTAATGTCAAACAAAAACATAGAGACCAAGACCAATCTTTTTTTTAAAAGTATGATAAATCAAAAATAAAATAAAAAATTTAAAAAACAAAAGTGGTTTGGGAATTTTAGATACCCACATGCTAAAGAATGAAATTGGGCCCTTGTTTTATAGCATATTCTGAGACTATATCAAACTGAAAGACTTATGTACAGTGGAGGAAAGAACACTGTGAAAGGCAACCTTCAAAATGGAGGAAAATATTTGTAAATAATTTATCTGTAAGGGGTTAATACCTGAAATGCATTTTAAAATCACACCTTTGCATAATAACCATATTAAAAGTAGGCTAAATATTTAAATAGGCATTTGTCCAAAAATGGACAACTAGAATAAAAAAGAAGGCATTGTTCACAGAGACAAGGGAGCCCAGCTTTATAGTGGATGAAACAAAAAGATTTTTTTGACAGTATTGGGGTTTGAATTAGGGCTTCACACTTGCAAGGCAGGCACTCAACATTGAGCCATGCATCCAGCCTTCATTAAAAAAATTTAAGCAACTTCAATCTTAAAAAAAAGACTAGTTTTATCTAGCTGCTGAAGCCACTCACAAATCAGAGCTCTCCAGCGCTCACAGCACCATAAATGCCAATCAACTTTCCTTCAAGACTACTTACATAGTTTTTCTTCTTTTCCCCAATAAAATTTCACATTTCATCTCTCAGACATACTAGAGGTCACCTCAGCATGTACATGTAGGATTTTTCGTGGCACTGAGGTTTGAACTCTAGGCTTCATGCTTGCTAGGCAGGTACCATACCACTTGAGCCACTCAGCCAGTCCTAGCACATTATTAATACGAGGGGATTTCATTGTGATAATCCCATACATGTGTACCTTGAACAAGTTTACTCCTTTCGTTATATTCTATTCTCCCTCTCCCTTTTCCTCCCCACACCACTTTTGAATAGACTGTCATTTCTCTTTTATATATTCTTGGCACTTTTATCAGGGATGAGTTGACTAGAATGTGTGGATTTATTTCTAGGCTCTCTATTATGCTCTGTTGGCTTGTGCATCTGCATTTATGCTGGAACCATACTATCTGATTACTGTAGCTTTGGAATGTATTTTGAAATAAGAAAATGTGCTGCTTCCAGCATTGTCCTTTTTCTTCAAGACTGATATTACTGCTCTTGGTCTTTTGTGTTCCCAATGTAAATTTCAGAATTGTTTTTTTTTCTATTTCTGTAAAAAATGTAATTGGGACTTTGATAGGTGTTGTCTTGAATCTGTAGAATGTTTGGGATTTGTGGACATTTTAGCAATATCAAGCCTTCCAATCCAGGGTCATATGATGTATCTTTTCATCTGCTAATGCCCTTTCATCAATAGCACCTTAGTATACAAGTCTTCCACTTCACTGAATTTATTCCAAGGTGTATTATTTGTTTTTGGTGCTATTATAAGTGAAAATATTTACTTATTTTCTTTTCCCAGTACTTCAATAAGCAAATAGAAATTCACTTGACTTTGGGATATTGCCTTTTCTTTTGAGACAGGGTCTCAGTGTGTCCAAGAATTCCTGATGCTTCTTCCTCAGCCTTCTGAATGCTGGGATTACAGGCATGGGTTACTATGCCTGGTGAAATGTTGACTTCTTATCTTACAACTTTACAATATTTGTTTTTAACACTGATAATTTTAGAATGGTGTTTGTAGTGTTGATTTCTCTATGTAAGTTCATGCCATACACAAACAAGGACAGTTTTATTTCTTGCATTCCAATTTGGATGTCTTTTATGTTTTTTTCCTTGCCTAATTGCTCTGGATAAGATTTACAGTACTATCATGAATAGAAATAGTGAGAGTGAGTATCCTTGTCATTATATATATATATATACATATATATATGTATTAAGTAGGGTATGGATTTAATGTGTGGATCTTGCTGTTTGGAAATAGTCAGTGGTGTAGGTGGATCAGACATTTTGCTGCCATTGTGTATAGATGGAGATGGTTGTCCTACCTGGTATCTTCTGACTGCCACTTGGGGTACATCTAGCCTGCGACTGGGTAAGGGTGAGGACTATGTATAAAAATTTTAAAAGTAAGTGACCATTGAGGATATGTATGCCTGGAAGGTAATAATGTATAAGTAAATTCATAAGGAGCAGTGTGATGACAATAAAGTTTTCATAGGGCAGGACCAGTGAAGGAACAGAACTTAAAATAGAAGTCGTTAGAATTTAAAGTGATAGGAAAGGCAATGCACTAAAAGAATGTTAGGGCAAGTCTGGGAAGGTCATTGAAAAGAGAGTTTGAACTCCTGATGATCACATATCTATCAAGTGAAATATTAAAAACAATCAAAGTGAGGAAACATCAATTAAGATACTTTTGCATAGTCCAGCAAAAATGAATGAAATATTGAGTTGAATTACAAGGTAGCAGGTATAGACTATACACTTAGGAAATGTGGCTGATTAAAGAAAAGATGTAGATAATTTAGAACTTTTGGGGAGATGATGGTAATCATGATTGTTCATAGAAGAGAAAGTTTAGAGGAAGAACCTGCAGATAGACAGCAAAGAATTTAATATCCAATAAATAGTATGATATTGGCTAAATATGAATGTTTGATGATATCTTAGAAGTAAGGATAAAATTGAAGACTTAATTTAGAAATTAATTATGATTACATCTTCTTATACTCCTTCTTAGAGTCATTGTTTTTACCAAGGACATGCTGCAGAGATTCCAAGATCAGTTGTGACACTAAGTACCTGCTCAGGACTCAGGTAATAGCATATTCTGTAGGTATGCATTGAGATCTTAGGTCAACCCTTAATTTTCAGAATCTTTTTGAAGGATAGAGTGATATGAAGACATATAGACTTTGTCTTTCAACTCATGTACTTTCCTTACCTCCTCCACTTCCTCCTACTCTTTCTCATATTTTCTTTGTCTTCTTTATTGTTTACAATCATAACATTTGTACAGAATGACCTTCAACTAACAAGAAGAGTATAGCCACAGCAGAACCACAACTCTTCTTAAATATTGTATAGAGGAAAGATAGGTATAAGATTTGGCTTGAAACCTAATCAAATAAGATGGAATGATTTGTAAGATTAGATTACAATGGGTACTATAAAATTTATATTTCTCAGGGGGAAATCTATACTAATTATATTTTTATTTCTTTTTTTGTTGGTGAATACTTAGGGGATTATTGCAATTAGAGAATTCCAGTTATGGAATTGAACCATTAGAATCTTCAGCTACATATGAACATATGTTTTATGAAGTAAAGAATAATAAAATTGATTATTCCCCCTTGAAAGAACACTACCCTAAGCTTGATCAGTCCTACCGGATTCTTGTGAAACCTGAAGTGAGTAACCACTTTTATCATCTTCCTTTGTGTTATCCTTGAAAAGTTATTCACATTGAAATTTTGAGATTTGCTATATTAGGTAAACAAACTTAAGCTGGTAATGTTGCATCAAGAACTTTTGTTGTAGGACCTTTATTTTAAAATATTGTATTTATTCAGACAGTACTGCAAAATGTCTGCACAACTACATTTGATCATATGATTAAATAATGTGATTGAATAAATGAATTTCTATCCATACATTCTCATCAACACTGGATCACATTAAAGGGAAGTAAACAAAATAACAATGTATGAAGCTTAAATGTAATATATGACAAATTCCATTTCGCTCTCCCCTTACTTTGCTGTTATTTTGGCAAAGGTATTGATATGAGTGCAGGTTAACAAAATTGACCTTTCAGAAACCATAACCATGATTAACTATTTTAATTTATAGAAGTGAAACTTCATTTTTACTGTAACTAAGGAGCAGTCACAAACTGTATGTTGCTATCTGGAAACTGTCTTCATGGTGTGATACATTACACATTTGAAGGAAATGTTTACCATGGAAATTGAGCATAATGCAGAAGGTAAATTTAAAAAACTTTAAAGGATTCCATTTTTCCCCTGTAGGAGGAGAAAAATCTAAAAGATGGACATGCTTAGGGAAAGACAAATAACAAACCACTTAGAACCATCCCCCTCCAATGAATCAACAATAAGAGAAGTATTGGAATAGGTATAGATAACTTACATTGCCATTTGCCTGAGTTTGAATTCCAGGATGATCAGTCTGTCAGTCACAAGAGCTTGAATGAGTAAGGTAACCACAGGGTCTGACAGCCCTGAAGCTGGCAGGTCCAGTGCAGTTTCTCTTCTCTGCTGTGCAGAAGTCAGTGTTCTGTTTGCTTCCCTCCACTATCTGGCATACTTGGAGGAGATGGCTAGGTTTTGATATTTGCCATCCCTCTCTATGGAAGGAAGGGGAACTAGGGAAATCCAGGGAACTGCAGGACCTGGATTCAGAGCTCTCAATCCCATCTGGCAGCAAACCACACTTAGCTAGGAGGCAGATCCAGAAGACAAGCGCCTTGCCAACTAAAGGCTCAGAGCTCTGTTTCCACAGCCATCCTTAGGCAATGGGGCTCAGTCCTTGCCGGATGGTGAGGCCACTGACCACCATGTCTATCACTGTTGCTTAAACTTCTCAGCAGGTCCATGTTAGACTCTCACTGTTTCCACAACCATCTCTTGTGGCTGTCTCCCACCCAGTCACTGTGGCAGGCTCCCAGAGCTGCAGTTGTGTAATCTAGGGGAAAAAGAAGCAAAGCAAACAAAAAGAGGATCATGAAAGTAAAAGGGGGACTACTAGGGAGGATGGAAGGAAAGGGAAAGGGGGAGAGAGAAAGGAAGGATACAAAGATACATAGCTTACTTCGCGTCTAAAAATATGATCCTAAACCAGAAATTGAGATAGGTTATCAGAAACTTGGTGTAGATTGTAGTACTTAGGAAGTGTGTATAAAGGCAGACATAGGAGGAGAATTGGGTGAAAATATCCTGAGAAAGTATTTAGCTATCCTCCCCTAACAACTGATTGAAAATTAGAGGTTATTTTGTTTTGGGAGTCCTTTAAGTGGTGACATCAGGCACAGGTGTTCTATAGTCTTTTATGACTGAGAGGAAAAACCTTACTAAAGCTATGTGATTAAATTAAATGTGTGACACTGGATATTGGGAACCAGTCTTATATCTTCTAAGAAGATATGGTTTTATTCTCTGGGAATAAATCCAGCTTAAGAGAAAATACCTAACCATATTGACAGCAAAGTTTTCCAAAAAGGAACCCAGAGAGATTACACTCTATTAGGACCTCAGCCCATAAACCTCAATATAGTCACAGATGCTGGAGAAAGCTGTTTGATGATAAATTCTTACCATGAAAAAGCAATAGTCACATGATGAAACAATATAATGTGAAAGACAGAGACATGAAAAAAATCAGTTAAAGTTTGAGGTTCCACCTGGTTGTTGCTGTTTACTTTCCTTTGTTGAGCCTACATTTCATAAGCTTTTCATCAGGTCAATGTTGGACACTTCTGCTTCAAGACAGAATTTATGCCATCCCTACAGGCAACTGGCTTGTCTGTTCTGTCTTTTTTCCATGATTATATATACTGCCTCATCTTGACTTATTAGAAAAAAACTACAAAAATAAATGTTTTGTGGTTTATTTAGAAATAATACAGAAAAGATTGCTGTTATTTTTGGTGAAAAAATCAATTTTGTGTAGTTTATTTCAATCTAAATAAAATGTGAATTTTCTTTAAAAAAAAAGTTTGAGGTTCCAAAGAATGATCTTTAATATAAAGATATGAGAAAATATTTTACACACTAAAGAATAGGATGCTATTAAAAATAAAATCAACAGATTCATAATAGTTCAAAATTTAAAAATATAATAAAATTTAAAACTTCAATGGAATGTTCACAAGATAAAACTGCAGAAGTCACATAGAAAGAAAGGGAAAAAGAAAATGACAGGGAAATTTTAGAATAGGAAAATTAAATTAGTAATGTAGATTTAAAAAACCACAAATTCCATTAAGGATTAAAAGGCAAAAATGTCACAAAACAATCCAAGAATAATTCTCAGAATTAGTTAGGGTAACTTTTTGGACTGATACTTAAAAAGCTGGCTTCTCCTACGTGACCAAGATGCAGAATCACATGAAATCTCCCATCAGCAATACAAAAAGTTGAAAGGAAATACCACAATTACTTTATAGGAAACAAAGTCTCTCCTACTACATAATTATGAACCCAGCCAAAACTATATAAATGAGAATTTTTGGTTCATATCTATTTCTTTGTGCTCTAATGAAAAATGTCCCTCTTAATGCATAAAACGAAGAAATCACAGTTAAACAGAAAAAACCCCACTCTAATTCTATACTGAATAAAAATAGTAGACAACTACAATTTTAATGAAATTCCCAAGGAATCATGACTGAATACAGTGAATTATCAGCAAATTTTAAATTGTGAGAACAGTTTTCTCAAACTATTTTCTTAATTAGAATCATATTATGTCAAATACCATTATATTTTGAAGCAAGCAATCTCCAAAGTTTAGTGGTTTAATGTAAGGTTTATGTTTTGTTCATATGAAGTCCAAAGAGGGTTCAACTCTCCTGGTTGATTCTCTTCCTAGCTTTGACTCAGGGCTTCTAAAAGTTGCCCAGTAGATTCTTTGAATCTGGTCAGGATTAAGTAAGAGAGAAAAATACCAGATTCAAATGGAATGATTTAACAATGTTGTTATTACATGCTCAAAAATACCATACCTTCCTCTCTTTACTTATATTCCATAATTCTATTTCTTTCAATAGTTAAAGGAATAAACACTATTACCTCCTTTTGAAAACAGGAAGCAGAAGCTAGGCACTGCGGCTTCCATAATTCTAAATACTCAAAAGGCAGAGATTGGGGAGGACCTCGGTCAGAAGCCAGCCCTGGCAGACAGTCCATGAGACCCTCTCTCAACCAATAAAAGCTGGGTGTGATGGCACTCACTTGTCATTCCAATTTCATAGAAAGTGTCAATAGGAGGATCATGGTCCAGCTAGAGAGTTTAAGTCATTACCTTAGGAAGTCCTCCGTTAAGTGGTGACAGTATAATACATATCCAGACAGTGTGAGCAGACGTATAATATTCAGTTCTCTTGTGGCCTCCCTCTACATAGCCTCTTAAAAGATCCTTTGCAGTGTTAGGAAACAAATATGAGAGAATTATAGAACAATTTTAAGAATTAAAGATACCATAGAATTAGTGAACGACAAAACAGACACTGCTAAAACCCAATCTGTGATATTAAAATCAGGTTTAAAGACATTGAGCAGAAAATGAAATAGAGGAAGCAATGAAAGTAGGAAGAAACTAAAAACATGAGGTAATTCTGTGTCAATTTAGCTGGACCAACAACCCTAAAGAGTTGGACAAATATTATTGTGGGTGGTTTTGGGTGATATTAACACCAGTGGACTTGGAGTGTATTAGATTGTTTTCCAAAACGTGAGACAGCATCATTTAATCAGTCGGAGGCTGGATAGAACAAAAGTCTGACCCTCTTCTGAGTAAGAAAGAAATCTCCAGCAGGTGGTCTTTGGATCCAACTGCAACTGCAATATTGGGTCATTCTGGGCCTAACAGCCTTAATACCTTGAATGAATCTTTAGGTCTTTCTGCATCTCCACCCTTTCTGCCCATTCTCCAGATTTTGGGCTAGTCAATTTCTTTTGATAAATATACGCATGTACTGATCCTGCTTCTCTGGAGAACTTGAGCTGAAAGTATGGAAAACTGAAAGTAGAAATTCAGAATACCAAAAGTTGTCATCATAAAAAAGTAAAAAAAATTTCCAACATTTTTTAGAAAAAAAATCTTTGTTGACATAAAGAAACCTGGAAAATGAAAAAAAATTCCAAGAAACCCTGATTCAATTGGCAACACCATGATATGATTTGACTAATATGCTGCATTTTATAAATAATAAATAATCCTATAGTCATCTTAACCTCAAAGAAAGTCACTCACAAAAGTAAAAAAACTGTTCAAATGAAGTGCTTTTAAAATAGTCAAATACTTTCTCTGGCTTCATTATGAAGGATAAAAATTTCCCAAAATTTTTTATCTAGCCAAGTTCCCATTATAATATAACAACATTTCTTTTTTTTTTCAAGAATTCAGAGGCAATAGATAATATCTACTGGATTTTGTGGCAAAAAATATTACTTAAATTACTACAGTGAAACAGGAATCAAATCACATAATTTAACAGATGTACCTACATTCATGGTCTATTGCCATTCTTTCATTATGCCTTTGTAGCATAAAAGCAACATAAACAAAATGTAAACAAATGAGCTTGTTATGTTCTAATGAAATATTATTTACAAAACACTGGCTGGTGTTGCTGACCCTTGGCATAGAAATTTGTATGGTCTTTTGGCACAGAATAGACACATAGAACAGTAGACCAGAACAGAAAAATCAAACAGAAATGGAAGAAAGGCTTCCAAACTCATTTTACAAAGCCAGCATTACCCTGACACCAAAATCAGATGAGGACAAAATAAGAAAAGAAAATTATAGCCTAATTCCCTTGATGAACACAGACAAAAGAACCTTCAACAAAACATTTGAAAACAGAATTCAATAGCACATGATCAAGTTGATTTCATACCAGGGATGCAAGGATGGTTCAACATATGCAAATCAAAAAAACAGAGTATAACACACAACACAATCAAGCACAAAAATCACATGATGGTCTCAATAAATGCAGAAAAATCCTGACAAAATTCAAAATCTCCTCATGATAAAAATCCCTGAAGAAAATCAGAATAGACACTTCATACTTCATCATAATAAAGGCCATATATGACAGACCAATAGCCAACATTACTGAATGTAGGAATATTGAAAGCATTTCCTCTAAAATCAGGAATGAGACAAGGTTGTGCGTCTCTACACTCTTAATCAATATGGGGCCTGAATTCTTAGACGAGCAATAAGACAAGAGAGAAATAAAAGGGATACAAATAGGAAAGGAAGTAGTCAAATTATCCCTACTTATTACAGAAGATATGATCCTATACTTAAAAGATCCTAAAAGGCTTCACCAAAAGATTTCAGATCTTATAAACACTTTCATCAAAGTAGCAGGATACAAAACCAACATACAAAACCCAATAGCTTTTCTATAGACCAATAATGTACATACTGAAAAAGAAATTAGGAAAACAATCCCATTCACAATAACCTCAAAAAATACCTAGGAAAAAAAGTTACCCAAAGATGTTAAAAACCTCTACAATGAAAAATATAAAACCTGAAGATGAAAGAATTAATATTGTTGAAATGGTATTATTACTGAAAGCAATCTACTGATTCAATGCAATTGCCATTAAAATTCCAATGCCAGTCTTCACAGAACTAGCAGCACAAAAGACCCTGTAATGGTTAATTTTGATTGCTGATTTGATTGGATTAAAAATCATGTAGGGTATTAGGAAAGCACATCTCTGGGTGGGCTTGAGATTGTGTTTCCAGAGAGGATTAACTAAGGGGCAGGAAGAAGTCTTGCCCTAAATATGGGCCTCACCAACCCATTGCCTGGTTGCACTGATGGAATTAAAGGGAAAAAAAGAAATCCTGAATACTGCAGGCATAGTCTCTCTCCTTTCTCTCTCCTCTCTTTCTCTCTCCACCCCCCTCGCTCCCTCTGTCTTCCTCTTTCCCTCTCTCCTGTCTACCATGGCTTGAGATGCTCTAATCTGCCACACCCTCTCCTCCATGATGGACTAAAACCTCTGAGCAGAGGGTCCAGAAATAACCGCACACAGCTATCGCTATCTAATCCTAAATAAAGGTGGCAAAAACATATGTTGTAGAAAAGACAGCTTTTTAAACAAATGGTGCTGGGGAAAGTGGATATCCATCCACATGTAGAAGACTGAAACTACATTCCTATCTTTCATCCTGTACAAAATTAATTTAAAATACATAAATATTTTAGCATAAGACCTAAAACTGTGAAACTAGTATAGAAAAACATAGGGAAAAACACTAGAAGACATAAGCAGAGGCAACAATTTTCTGAATAGGAATTTCTTATTTACAATAGTTTAGGAAATAAGAGCAAGAATCAACAAGTGGGATTGCATCAAATATAAGTTTCTGCACAGCAAACAACTATTTTTTTTCATGTGTGTTTAATGCTAATTTGCCACTTACCATTTTAATTTGCAATTGTAATATTTCTGGTTACTAAATGTGTTATTTCCTTTCTTTTCTCTTTTGTTCATTTCTTTGATATTCTCTCATAAAAAGTTCTTTATCCCCATGTGTCATTTTTCGCACCAACCCATTTTTTAGTTGTTTGTATTTTTCCTTTAATTTTTTATTTTGTAATTTATTATTGTTGTACTGGGGTTACACTGTGACATTTACAAAATTTCTTGCAATTTATCATAGTTGAATTCACCTCCTCCATCATTCTCCTTTATTCTCTCTCTATCCATACCAAGGGACTATTAACAGAGTGAAGAGGCAACCTGCCGAATAAGAGAAAATCCTTACCAGGTATTCATCCAACAGGGAATAATATCCAGAGTACATACAGAGCTCAAAAAATAAATGCCAAAAGAGCAAACAGTCCAATCAATAAAGGGGAAATAAACTGATACTTCTCAAAAGAAGTACAAATGGCCAATAAATACATGAAAAAATGTTCAACATCTTTAACCACTAGGGAGATGCAAACCAAAATTACATAGTTATAATGGTTAACACCAAGAACCAAAACCAAAAAATGTTGGTGAAGGTGTTACGGAAGAGAAACTTATACATCGTTGGTGGGAATTCCCACCATAGTGAAGTGGCTATGAAAAACACTGTGGAGGATCCTCTAAAAATAGAACCTACCGTGTGATTCAGCTATACTAGTCCTAGGTATATACCCAGAGGTAATCAAAGTCAGCATATAATTGATGTGCTTGCATACCTGTGATTATCATGGCACTATTTAGTCTATGGGAATCAGCCTAGGTGCCCATAAACTGATGAATGGGTTAAAAAAATGTTGCATATATACACAATGGAGTGCATTATTCAGCCATAAAGAAGAATAAAATCATGTCTTATGTAGGGAAATGGATGGCACTAGAGATCATCATGTTAAGTGAAATAAGCCAGATTATTCAAAAAAGACAAATAATTTTGCATATGTAGAATCTAGAGTTTTAAAAAATGACTTGAAAGTATAAAGGGGATGCTTTGGGAAGGGAAATGGGGTCCAGTAGTAAAGGGTATAGGGATAAAAGAGGATAATAGGAGGTGAATATGATTAAAGTATGTGATACACATGTTTGAAAATAGTACAATGGAACCCATTACTTCTTACAATTCACATTCTTAATAAAAAAGATCAAGAAAAATAGGAATGGTAAAATGAAAAAGATTAAAAATACCAAACATAGGCAAGGTTGTGGGCAATTGGAACTCCTATTAATTTTTGGTGAGAATGTATAATGATCAAATCAGTTAAGAAAGTCATTTGTTTCATTCATATGACTGTGCATGCCCATAATTACTATATGACTTACGTATTATTCTAGTATTTACCAAGAAAAATGAAGCACTATATGACTCTACAAAGACATGCACATGGGTTCAGTCCAGCTTTATTTATAGTTGCTAAAATGTATAAGCAATCTAAACAGCAATCAAGAGGTGAACACCAACTGTTATGTTTCTCTAAAATGGCATACAATTTGGCAAAACTAATGAACTACTAATCGTGGCAATATAGAGAAATGCTAAAGAAGATAGTATGCACAACATGACTCCATTTATCTGAACTGTAGACACTTCCTGCCTGTAAGTGGGAGAAAGTAAATTATTGGTTATCTTGAACTACGTGGGCTGTTGGCATGGAAGAGAGCAATGGAAATGCTCCTTTTCTACTTGGTGAAGATGGTTACACGAGGGCATACGCTGTGTATCTACATACATGAAGAGGGTAGATTTTATTGAGTTAACATAATCTAGCGACAGTGCAAAAATAATGAGAAAATGCAGGTAACATTTAGGAGAAAGATGACAGAAGTTTTTAATCCTCAAGCTTGGTGGGGTAGGGGACACGGGAAGGCCACAGGAATACTTGGAGAGGAAAGCTGCATGGATTCCTCTCTTGTTTCAGTGTCTTTTTTTTAATATTCTAATTAACAAGAATATGAAGTAAAATGCTTCTGAGTTGTTCTTATTTGAAATTTTACCTGCTAAGTGAACATTCATTTTCTTATTTTGTCATAACATAACTCTCTATACCTATATCTAAGTCTGCATCTCTGTGTTTCTGTGGCTCTGTGTTTATAAGTGTGTGTATTATCTCTGTGAGCATATAGACTATATCAATATGTATTTACTGAATGGTAATGATAACATAAAAAATTGAAAGCATTTTATTTAATTTTATATACTTTATTTCACAGAAATATTCAGATATTGCACAATCAAAAAGAACCATGAAAATGAGACTCTTTGTGGATAAAGCACTGGTAGGCATTATTGATCTAGTTTTTAATACCTTTCTTTTGCATTAAAGTATAGGGAAAGTATGACTACAGAACTTCCATTGTTTTCAATACAGATATATTTTACCTTGTTCAAAATATGTGCCACAGTACAGCAAGACATAAAAATGTGCTGTCAGTTGCCCTTACACTGATATAAAGGGACCAAAATTTATCCATTGCTTTCCAAATCAGTTTAGCATTATAGCAATAATGTACGTAAGTTCACAGATAAGGGTTCTAAGATACCAGAGTTCTACTGCTACACAGTTGTTAAATGTCTTCTGTTCCAAAGGAAGCTATTTCATTAAATACCAAATTGGAGAGCCTATTAAAATAAACATTCCTTATATGGTTATTTTATGTTTAATAATTGCTTGGCTCTTGTGGTGGGAGTTCCATATTTTAAAAACAGAATCATTCATTAGAAGGTTTAATTGATTTGTGCTTTTCATAAGTACTGAAAGCTGTGGATGTTAGCATTTGTTTTTATCTCCAGTATTGAGTTTTTTTCTGTTAATCTCTGTTCTAGTTCCCCACTCCAGTGGTTCTCTAGCGGTTTCAATTAGTGGTATTAACTTATCACAAGGTGGATTTAATGTTATACCACTTCCTGAAAAATGTAAAAGCCTTATGATGGTGAGATTCCATTTCATCCCAATCGGTCATTGTGATTTTGCTGTATTTTATGTTTCCATGTATCATAAACTACAAAATAATTATTCTAAATTCAGTATCAAATTATTGTTTAAAGAAATCAGAGAAAGGACAAATGTATTTAATTTTTCTCCACAAATATGCCATTTCCAAAGCTTTTTATACATTCTAATATGTCTGCATTTCAATTGCTCTTGAGCCTTTTGGATTCTCTCCAGCTTTCTTTAGTAATTGTCTTACTGTCACCATTGCTTGTTAAATGTTCTATTTTGAAATAATTCGGACTTTCAGAGAACTCTATTATCATCTTATTTATTGTTTTATTGTGCTCCTTCATCTCTTCTGCTGTCTGCATTGGAGTTTGAAAGTAAGTTGTAAATCATATTGAGGAACTTATGCTGAAATGCTTGACTATGTATTAACCTAGGATAAAAGTGTTATATCACAGGCAGAGTGATCAATCTAAGTAAAAATAGCATTGTTAAAACACTTTTACTAAACTCATTGTGACTTAATTGCATTGTGTTTGGCTAAAATGTGAGCTAAGGGACAATATGTTTTACAGTCAAAGAATAATTCTATAGCTAAAATGAGGCAACTTATATAAAACACACATATATATAATTTTATATACAAGTTTCTATATGTGTACAATTATACCCAGTATTTGCTTAGATTTTTCAAATCCTATACATCTTTACTATTAATTGACAGTAATCTAGGTTATTAAGGGGATTACTTGCAATCTCACCAATACTTATGTTTCTGTCAGTTAAATCTTGCTTTATGTATTGTGTAGTCATATTTTAGAATGTTCCCATCTTTCTGGTGAATTGAATGTTTTATTAATATTTTGTAAAAATTGTGTCCTTTCTTCACCTTTAAGTTTTATTTTCATCATTTTATTATATGAATTAATATCATTATCACAAAACTTACACTTTTTCCTCTAGGGTCTTCTAGGTCATGTCTCTTCATCCTTTCACTCTAAATATTTGCAAGGTTCTTATATTTGGGGGTATTATCTACTTTGCATATATTGGATTTTGTTGCTTTTGAAATTTAGTGTTTGGTCTGTTCGTACTTTGTGATTGCTGATATATTTGCATTCATTCCCATAATCGTCTTCTTGCTTTATGTTTCTGTTTGATTTTTATAAGCTTAGTCTTGAAAAGGAGCATGTTCACTCATCTCTCATATACAGCAATGTGGAAGTGTACAACATGGGTGACTGGGAAGCTTGCATAGAGTGAAATAGCACAGTGCATAAACCATCTCTAGAGACCTTGATTTCAGGGTTATTTTGTGTTAGGAGTCTCCAGCTGACTTCCTGGCAATTCTTAAAGGTCCTGAGCTGCTTACTTTTATGTTTCTATTAAACACTTAGAAATGTATGCACATACACAATTATAAACGTTTTAGAGGCAATAATACAATTCTTGTTTCCTTGAATAAAGACATATTCTTGAAATTGTTTATTGTGATGGTACTCAGGATTCAGTGTTTAGAAAGTACTTTGTTTATCTAGGATATATATGGATTCTGTTTCACTGGAATGATGACAAATGATGACAGTATAGGATAGAAAAGTTAATTTAGTCATTCACTTAAACAGAGATTTGATTCCTTGCTTTTATCCTATCATAAGCAATACATTCTTGAAACCTACCACATTGGCCCCTAATTTCTGTATCTTCACAGAGGAAGATAATTTTTTCATTAGTATTTTTAATCAGGATATATTCATTGTACAGGAGGAATTCATTGTGACAATTGCAAATAGGCTTCTATTGTACATTGGCTAGATCACCCCCTCCATCCCTCTCCCTTGGCGCCCTCCCTGCCCCACTCAAAACTGTTGCAAGAGGTTTCTTTGTTCTATTTTTATTCACAAGAAGTCCATCAATCATATTCCAAGAGGAAGATAATTGCAATTCTCTTATTTTAATATAGTTTATTAATTTTCAAAGACTGTAGGCTTATGTCTAAAACATAGTAAACATTTGATTTTTTTCCTTTTTTTGCATTACTGGGGTTTTGAAGTTAAGGGCTTGTATTTACTTGCCAGGCAGATAGATACTCTACCACTCGAGCCATACCTCCATCCCTTTTGGGCTTCAGTTATTTTTCAGGTAGGGTCTCCCAAGTTTTCCCAAACTGGCTTTGAACTGCAATCCTCCTAGATATGCCTCCTGAATAGCTGGGCTTATAGGTGGTGTACACCACCACATCCAGCTTGTTGGTTGAGATGAGTATCTTGCTATCTTTTCTCCCAGGCTGACCTCAAACCGATCTTCCCAATTTCTGCCTTCTGAGTAGCTGGCATGTACCCAGCAACATTTGGTAAATCTTAATTTTACTTTTGCCTCTTGAACTGAGAAGCACATTATTTTAGCTTTTATATTTGTAATGTGGTAGTTTAGAGCTGGGTATGGTGGTGCATACATGTAATCCCAGTTACTCAGGAGGCAGAGATCAGGAGGATCATGGCTCAAGGTCAGCCCAGGCAAAAAGTTAGCCAGTTGTGGAGGCACATGCCTGTGATCTTGGCTACATGGGTGGCATAGGTAGGAAGATAGCAGTCTAGATCTGTCCTTGGGCAAAAATTCAAGACTTTGTCTGAAAAAATAACTAAAGCAAAAAAGAGCTGAGGGTGTGACTCATGGTAGAGCACCTGCTTAGCAAGTACAAGGCCCCAGGTTCAGAACTCCAGTACTGCCAAAAAAAAAAATAATAAAAAATATGGTATTTTAATCATTTACACTAGTGATTAAGAAACAAAATTTGTTTTTCAGTATGATTATATGGGCTCTGAGATTGGAGTTGCAACTCAGAAAATTGTCCTGATCTTTGGTCTTATCAACACTGTGAGTACTGATGTTTCATATTTAAATAATAATTATTCATATTAATGCATTAGCATGGTTTGACTAAATAGATTTTGCATTTTTATAAAAAGTATACTCCTGCCATCTACTTTCATCCATCAATGGATTCATCTCCAAAAAGTAGTAAGTAGAATATACTAGTATTCTGTATGGAGATAAAATATTGATGGGTATCTAAGACTGCCTACTGAGCATCCATCTTCTCTTTTCAGATGTTTTCTCAGATCAACATGACAATTATGCTATCATCTTTGGAGGTCTGGTCAGATAAAAATAGGATTTCAACAGATGGGGATGCTGATGAAGTGCTCCAAAGGTTTTTGAAATGGAAACAAAAAAGTTTCTCTCAAAGGCCCAACGATATGGCATACTTACTACTGTAAGCATTTATTCATACTGATAGGGGGTTGGTCAAATTATTTTATATGTTATCTATCAAAATCACGTACCAAGTTGCTCCTGTATAATTATAAGACACATTTGAAAAGACTGGGGTAAATATTGTTTTGGCAAAGTGCGAAACATAAAAATCTGATAACCATGTAACACAAATTAAATCACAGTAGGCCATTGTTCCCATATTAGATCAGTAACTTATAGAAATAGTATTGTAAGCTGAGAAGTGGAAAGAATTGAAAGAAACACAGGACCTCTATGATGGCAACAACTGACTATGATGCTGAGTGTAGCACAAAACATTAAAATAGTAAATAACTGAAGCAGACCTCTATCCTCTCCCTTCTTGCATTTCTCCATTGACCTAAGACATGTTTATTTAGCTCCTTGTTCTGTATCTTTCAAGAGTCTTTGTGTAAATTTTTGTTTTACTTATTTGATTATATGTAAAAAGCAAAAGTAAAATAATAAAGATCTTAAGCAATATGGAATGAACTATACGTCTGCTGCTGCCTCCTGTTGAATGTAAGGTCAGGTTTAGGGATTCAAAAACAAAGCTAGTGGGCTAAAATATGTGAGGACACATTCTACATGAGATCTCTGTTTTTCTTGGTGCAACTGTGGATGTTCTCCTTCCTCCTTTTTCTCTCCTCTGGTCCAACACCTTGTACACATTTTTAGCATTCATTAACTATGTGCAAATCTTGGCAATAAACTACATTGACTTTGAGATTTTAGAATTATGTCCATTCAGTGATAACAACAGTGAAGGTTGTTTTTTGTGAGAGAAATACTAAATGTTATGAATAATGCCATATTAACAAAATATTAATTATTACCCTAAAGAAGAAACCTGTATTATCTCAGTTTCTGTATTCCATAAGAGGTTACAATGATTCTAAAAATAAGGAATAACAGGGTGAAGATTAAGTTTTTTGGAAGGATTTTTGTAGTGCTAAGTTTGGGGCTGAATATCTTTTTTAAAAAGTTTTTTATTTTATTCATATGTGCATACAATGTTTGGGTCATTTCTCCCCCTTTCCCCCACACTGCCATCTCCCTTACCCCCACCCCGCTCGCTCCCTTACCCCCTTACCCCTCACTACCCGGCAGAAACTATTTTGCCCTTATCTCTAATTTTGTTGAAGAGAGAGTATAAGCAATAATAGGAAGGAACAAGGGTTTTTGCTAGTTGAGATAAGGATAGCTATACAGGGAGTTGACTCGCATTAATTTCCTGTGCATGTGTGTTACCTTCTAGGTTAATTCTTCTTGATCTAACCTTTTCTCTAGTTTCTGGTCCCCTTCTCCTATTGGCCTCAGTTGGTTCAAAGTATCTGCTTTAGTTTCTCTGCATTGAGGGCTATAAATACTATCTAGTTTTTCAGGTGTTTTACCTATCCTCATACCTCCCTTGTGTGCTCTCGCTTTATCATGTGATCAAAGTCCAATCCCCTTGTTGTGTTTGCCCTTGATCTAATGTCCACATATGAGGGAGAACATATGATTTTTGGCCTTCTGAGCCTGACTAACCTCACTCAGGATGATGTTGTCCAGTTCCATCCATTTACCAGCGAATGATAACATTTCGTTCTACTTCATGGCTGCATAAAATTCCATTGTGTATAGATACCACATTTTCTTAATCCATTCATCAGTAGTGTGGCATCTTGGCTGTTACTATAACTTGGCTATTGTGAATAGTGCTGCAATAAACATGGGTGTGCAGGTGCCTCTGGAGTAACCTGTATCACAGTCTTTTGGGTATATCCCCAGGAGTGGTATTGCTGGATCATATGGTAGATCAGTGTTTACCTTTTTAAGTAGCCTCCAAATATTTTTCCAGAGTGATTGTACTAGTTTACATTCCCACCAACAGTGTAAGAGGGTTCCTTTTTCCCCGCATCCTTGCCAACACTGTTAGTGGTGCTGCTAATGACGGCCATTTCTTTTGTTGAGCAGAAGCTTTTTAGTTTTATGAAGTCCCATTTATCTGTGCTATCTCTTAGTTGCTGTGCTGCTGGGGTTTCATTGAGAAAGTTCTTACCTATTAATTTCAGAGTATTTCCTACTGTTTCCTGAACCAACTTTAGAGTTTGGGGTCTGATATTAAGATCCTTGATCCATTTTGAGTTAATATTGGTATAGGGTGATATACATGGATCTAGTTTCAGTTTTTTGCAGACTGCTAACCACTTTTCCCAGCAGATTTTATTGAAGAGGCTGTCTTTTCTTCATCGTATATTTTTAGTATTTTTGTCAAAGTCAAGTTGGTTATAGTTGTGTGGCTTCACATCTGGGTCCTCTATTCTGTTCCACTGGTCTTCATGTCTGTTTTTGTGCCAGTACCATACTGTCTTTATTATTATTGCTTTGTAATATAGTTTGAAGTCAGGTATTGTGATACCTCCTGCATTGTTCTTTTGACTGAGTATTGCCTTGGCTATTCGTGGCCTCTTGTGTTTCCATATAAATTTAGTGGTAGATTTTTCAATCTCTTTAATGAATGTCATTGGAATTTTGATGGGAATTGCATTAAACATGTAGATTACTTTTGGGAGTATAGATATTTTTTCTATGTTGATTCTACCAATCCATGAGCATAGGAGATCTCTCCACTTTCTATAGTCTTCCTTAATCTCTTTCTTCAGAAGTGTTTAGTTTTCATTGTAGAGGTCTTTCACATCTTTTGTTAGGTTTAAACCTATGTATTTGATTTTTTTTGAGGCTATTGTAAATGGAATTGTTTTCATATATTCTTTTTCAGTTTGCTCATTGTTAGCGTATAGAAATGCTAATGATTTTTCTATGTTGATTTTATATCCTGCTACCTTGCTGTAGCTATTGATGATGTCTACAAGCTTCTGAGTAGAGTTTTTTGGGTCTTTAAGGTATAGGATCATATCATCTGCAAATAGGGATACTTTGACAGTTTCTTTACCTATTTGTATTCTTTTTATTCCTTCTTCTTGCCTAATTGCTCTGGCTAGGAATTCCAGTACTATGTTGAAAAGGAGTGGAGATAGTGGGCATCCTTGTCTAGTTCCTGATTTTAGAGGGAATGGTTTCAGTTTTTCTCCATTAAGTATAATGCTGGCTGTAGGTTTATCATATATAGCTTTTATAATGTTGAGGTACTTTCCTTCTATTCCTAGTTTTCTTAGAGCTTTTATCATGAAATGGTGTTGGATCTTATCAAAGGCTTTTTCTGCATCTATTGAGATGATCAAGTGGTTTTTGTCTTTGCTTCTGTTAATGTGGTTTATTACCTTTATTGATTTTCGTATGTTGAACCATCCTTGCATTCCTGGGATGAAGCCTCCTTGGTCGTGGTGAATGATCTTTTTGATGTGTTGTTGAATTTGGTTTGCCATTATTTTATTGAGGATTTTTGCATCAATGTTCATTAAGGAGATTGGCCTATAGTTCTTCTTTTTGGAGGTGTCTTTGCTTGGTTTTGGGATAAGTGTAATACTGGCTTCATAAAATGTGTTAGGCAGTTTTCCTTCCTTTTCTATTTCATGGAAAATTTTAAGGAGGGTTGGTAACAGTTCTTCTTTAAAGGTCTGATAGAATTCAGCAGAGAATCCATCTGGTCCTGGACTTTTCTTTTTGGGGAGACTCTTGATTGCTGCTTCAATTTCATTTTGTGTTATAGGTCTATTCAGGTGATTAATTTCCTCTTGGTTCAGTTTTGGATGCTCATATGTATCTAGAAATCTGTCCATTTCTTTAGGCTTTTGAATTTATTTAAATATAGGTTCTTGAAGTAGTTTCTGATGGTTTCCTGGACTTCCATGGTGTTTGTTGTTATCTCCTCTTTTGCATTCCTGATTCTACTAATTTGAGTTTTTTCTCTCCTCATTTTAGTCAGGTTTGCCAGGGGTCTGTTGATCTTGCTTATTTTTTCAAAGAACCAACTTTTTCTTTCATTAATTCTTTGTATGGGTTTTTTGGTTTCTATTTCATTGATTTCAGCTCTTATTTTTATTATTTCTCTCCTTCTATTTATTTTGGGATTTGCTTGTTCTTGTTTTTCTAAGAGTTCGAGATGTATCATTAGGTCATTGTTTTGGGATCTTTCAGTCTTTTTAACATATGCAGTCATGGCTATAAACTTTCCTCTCAGGACTGCCTTTGCTGTGTCCCATAGGATCCAGTAGGTTGTGTTTTCATTTTCATTGACTTCCAGGAACTTTTTAATTTCCTCTTTTATTTCATCAGTGACTCATTGTTCATTAAGCAATGAGTTATTCAGTTTCCAGCTGTTTGCATGTATTTTGTCTTTACTTTTGTTGTTGAGTTCTAGTTTTATTGTATTGTGATCAGATAGAATGCATGGTACAATTTCCATTTTCTTATATTTGCTGAGGCTTGCTTTGTGTTCTAGGATATGATCTATTTTGGAGAAGGTTCCATGGGCTGCTGAGAAGAATGTATATTGTGTAGAAGTTGGATGAAATGTTCTGTAGACATCAAGTAGGTCCATTTGATCTATGGTATATTTTAGATCTAGTATTTCTTTATTGATTTTTTTGTTTGGATGACCTATCCATTGATGATAATGGGGTGTTAAAGTCTCCCACAACCACTGTGTTTGAGTTAATATATGCTTTTAGATCCTTTAGGGTATATTTCATGAAATTGGGTGTGTTGACATTGGGTGCATATAGGTTGATAGTTGTTATTGCATTTTGGTCTATTTCCCTTTTATTAGTATGGAATGTCCTTCTTTATCTCATTTGATTAATGTAGGCTTGAAGTCTTCTTTGTCAGAGATAAGTATTGCTACCCCTGCCTGTTTTTGGGGGCCATTGTCTTAGTAAATCTTCTTCCAGCCTTTCATCCTAAGTCTATGTTTATTTCTGTCAGTGAGATGGGTCTCCTGTAAGGAACAAATTGTTGGATCTTCATTTTTAATCCAGTTCGTCAAACATTGCCTTTTGATGGGTGAATTAAGTCCATTAACAACAAGTGTTAGTACTGATAGGTATGTGGTGATTCCTGTCATTTAGTTTTCTTAGTTGTTTGAAAGTTTGGTTTTGTACCTAAGTTGAGGTTACTCTCTACTTTCTTGCTTTTTCTTTTCCTGTAGTTTGGTGTTGCCTGCCCTTTCATGGTTAAGTTGGGTTGCACTTTCTGAGTGCAGAATCCCTTGAAGAATCTTTTGTAGTGGTGGCTTTGTGGTCATGTATTGTTTTAGTTTCTACTTATCATGGAAGACTTTTATTGCTCCATCTATTTTGAATGTTAGTTTTGCTGGGTAGAGTATCCTACGGTTGAAGTTATTTTCATTCAGTGCCTGGAAGATCTCACCCCAAGCTCTTCTTGCTTTTAATGTTTCTGTTGAGAAGTCCACTGTGATTTTGATGGATTTATTTTTGTATGTTATTTGTTTTTTCTCTCTTACAGCCTTCAATATTCTTTCTCGGGTCTCTGTACTTGTTTTAATGATAATATTCCATGGGGTAGTTCTGTTTTAGTCTGGTTTGTTTGGTGATCTGGAGGTCTCTTGCATCTGTATGGGAATAGATTTCTCTAGATTTGGGAAATTTTCTGTTATTATTTGTTGAATATATTATACATTCCCTTTGCTTGCACCTCTTCTCCTTCTTCAATGCCCATGATTCTCAGGTTTGTTCTTTTGAGGGAGTCAGTGAGTTCTTCCATTTTCTTCTCACAGGTCTTGAGTTGTTTAACTAGTAGTTCTTTGGTTTTTTCCTTTAATTACCATTTCATCTTCGAGTTCTGAGATTCTGTCTTCTGTTTGTTCTATTCTGATGGATTGACCTTCCATTTTGTTTTGTAATTCTGTTTGTTCTTTTTTCTGAAGTTTTCCATATCCTGAGTCCCTTCCTCTTTAATGTTGTCTATTTTAGGCCTCAGTTCATTTATTTCTTTATTAATTGTGTTTTGTTTCAGTTTGGTATTTATACAGTGCTTCTATGGTTTCTTTTATTTCTTCTTGTGCTTTCTCAAATTCTCTATTTTTGTTGTCTTCGAAGTTCTTGAGTGTACATTTTGTTTGACCATATCCAGTATTATCTGTATAAAATTCTCATTAATTACCTGCAGGATTTTGCCTTTTAGGTTGTTCTTGTGGGCTTCATTGGGTTCTTTGGTATAGTTTATCTTCATTTTGTTGGAGTCTGGATCTGAGTATCTGTTTTCTTCATTTCCCTCTGGTTCTTGTACTAATGTTTTGCTGTGGGGAAACTGGTTTCCCTGTTTTTTCTGTCTTCCCATCATTGCCCTTGGTGTTGTTATTGTCCCTGTACTGTGTGCAATTAAGTATTTGCTAGCTTGTAATATTAACAATGGTGATATTTAGGATGGAAGGGTGAGTGGAGAGGGAAAGCAAAGAGGTTAAAGAAAAGGGAAAAAACAAATAAACAAACAAGTAAAAAACCAAAACAAACAAACAAAAGTTTCAAAGATATAAACAGGGAGAGATAGTGTACTAATCAACAGTAAACTAAACAGACATTAGGAGACAGAGAGAGGGTTGAAAAAAAATTCTCCAACTTCAAATGCAATAAAGTTTCAGTCTTAATAATTTTGGTGTTAGTTCCTCAGCCTCCAATCCTGGAGATGGTGTCTCAGAAGTAGTTCTGTCATTGTCTCATCAAAGGGGAAAAGAACCAATAAAACAAAACAAAACAGCACCACAAAGTGTCCCAAGTTCAAATGCAATACAGTTTCAGTAAGTGGTTCAGCATGCAGGTGTATTCCAGTTGTCTCATCAAAGGAAGAGAGAAAAAAAAAGAGTCTGGAGACAGTTCTTTGAATGGCTACCTGAGGCTGCGGCTCACCTGCCCGCTGTGGCAGCCTGCTGTTGCTGGAGTCTTTATATATGCAGATATCAGGAGTGGGCTTAATACTCACCTGGCCCCGCAGACTTTGTTTACTCAGAGTTCTCCTGTGAGCTACCACTTCTACAAGCTTTCCCCTCTCCAAACACACTGGGAGAGGTGACACTGCACCAGCTTTCTCAGGCCTGTGTGTTTATTTACAGTTCACGTGGGAAGTGGGCCTTCCCCCTCTCCTGTGGAGTTTTCCTCCCACTACCACTTTTACAAACTTTCCCGCTCCTGATTGCTGAGCGTGTGCCGCCACTCCTGCCTTCTCTGGCCTGGCTTGTTTATTTATAGTTCTGTGAGGGATTTCCCCTCCGCCCTCTTCAGCACTCAGGGTGCCCCACCCTCTTTGCAACATGTCTTTTTGTTATTGCTTATTATTCAGTTTCTCTTTTTTCACTGGGTGGGGTCAGTCTGTCCAGGGGGCTATGCCCAAGGTTATCTGTGGGAGTACTGCGTGCCACTTCACTCACCTTGTGGTCTGCATCTTCCCAAGTGGTCTGGGTGCTGGTGTCTGGCGGTGCAGGAGCCCTCCTGGTATCTCCATTTAATGTGAAGTGGAGATGCTCTGCATGGGCTGGGGGTGTGGAGGAGTCAAAGTTTTGCCTCTTCTTGATGGTTTTTCCTGTAAAGTGTATCTCCAGCATCTCTTGAAGATTTTACTTTAGGAAGCACACTTTCTGCTTCCTCCCTCTAGCTGCCATCTTGGAATCTCTCTGGGGGCTGAATATCTTATGATGTTAAGTAACCTTTAGAACTTAACTTCATACGATCTATGAAAGAAAATGCATTTGGATTTTAAAAAATTATTAGTAAATGATTAACAAAATAAGATATAATATATAATTTGAAGTATTCATGTTTAAAGAAAGTATAGCTTTCCTAAGAAGTCCAATTTGTAAAAATGTCATTATCAATATTTTGAAATGCATTTATTAACAAGAAAACATTTTTTATGTAGTTATAAGGACCATCCTGATTATGTGGGAGCAACATATCATGGAACAGCCTGTGATCCAAGGTTTGCAGCAGGAATTGCTCTGGTATGCATTTTATTACCCTCTCCTCAACAATGTAAGTTTTAGAAAGTTTATACCTATCTCAATAAACAAAAGTCCATATAATGTACCTATCACAGTGTCTTGGCACATCTTCATCCTTCAAAAACTGAAGCTCTATTTTAATGAAACAAACTGTCTTTTGTCCCTAAGAACCACTACTGTACTTTCTGTTTCTATCAGCTTAACAACTTTAGATTCCTCCTAAAAGTGGGATCATACAGTATATGTCTTTTTTGACTGGCTTATTTCATGGAACATGATGTTTTCAAGGTTTACCCATATTGTAACATGTGACAAGGCTTCCTTATTTGTGAGGCTGAATAATATTTAGGTCACATTTTCCTTAATTCATTCTGCAGGTGGACATTGAGACTATTTTCATATCTGGTTATTATTCATAAAGCTGCAAAGAACATGGGAGTGCAAATATTTCTTTGAGGTCCTAATATCAGCTATTTTGGATATATACCCGGAAGTGACATAGCTGGATCAGGTTAATTCTAATGTTAATATTGTGAGGAACACTGACTTCTCTGTAGTGGTGTCACCAATTTACCATCCCATGAACAATTTATATTTTGTTAGCCACATCCTCACCAAAACTTATTTTCTGTTTAATTTTGGTTCACAGAGATATCCTCACGGGTGTGATGTGACAACTTATTTTGGTTTTGATTGGCATTTCTATGACTTGTGATTATGAAGTGCTTCCTCATGCACTTGCTGGCCTTTACAATGCATGCACCTAGAGAAATATCTACCCAAGTCTTCTGACTATTTTTAAAGTGGTTTATTTGTTGTATGTTGTTGAGTTGGAGTTCTGCATATTCTAGATATTAGCCTCTTATCAGATACATGATTTGCAAATAATTTCTCCTGTCTGGTAGATTGCCTTCATTTTGTTTTGATTATGCAAATTGAAGCAGAAAAAATTTAAAGTTTAATGTGCTCTCATTTTTCTATTTTTGCATTTGTTCCTGTGCTTTTGGAATCATATTCAAGAAATCATGACATGTCCTCTGGGAGTTTTATAATTTGGGATGTTTTATTAAAGTCCTTAATCCATTTTCAGTTAATTTTTAAATGTAGTGTAAACTAAGTGTCCATTTTCATGTTCTCTTGCATGTGGGTGTCCAGTTTTCTCAAAAGCATTTTTTGAAGAGCCTCTTTTCTCCCCAGTCAGTGGTATTGATAACTTTGTTGTAGATAATTTGAACATGTGCGCAGGATTTATTTCTAGGGTCTCTAGTCTATTCCATACATTTTTGTCTGTTTTAATAGCAGTACTATTGTTTTGATTATTATGTTTGTAATATGTTTTGAAATCAGAAAATGTGAGTTCTCCAGTTTTCTTCCCCCTTTTCAAAATTGATATTGTTATTTGGATTTCCTTGAGATTCCATGTGGGTTTTTGAATTTTTTCAGTTTCTTCAAACAAACAAAAAGTGCTCTTGATGTGGGAGAGAGTGCACTGAATCTTCATAATGCTTTGGGTAGCAATGAAATATTAGCAGTATTAATTCTTCCAATTCATGTATATGACATGGCTTTCCTTTTATTTGTACCTTCTATAATTCATTGTAGCAACATTTAACAAGGTTCAATGTACAAGTCTTTCACTAGTACTAGTTTCAACAGTTTCTTTTTGTGGAATATTTAGGTTTTTATATAAGAGCCATGCTTTCTGAAACAGGTAACTGAAACACCTGCGTCCTCTAGGAATAAATCTCTCTTCTTCAGGTTGACTAATTCATCTAAGGTACTGTTGAATACTGTTTGCTAGTTTCGTTTTGGAGGTTTTTGCATCAATATTGACGAGGGACTTTTAAAAAATCTTTGTTTCTTTAAATTCTTTTCTATCATATTTCTATTCCTTAATATTTGATCTAATATCATTTCTTCCTGCTTGCTTAAGTTTAGTTTCTTCTTTTCCTTGTTTTTTGAAGTGGAGCATTATGTTGTTCATTTGAGATTGCTTTTCTTTCTTTTGCTGTTTTGGGGATTGAACCCAGGCCCTTGTATATGCCATTCTTTCTTTTTAATGTATGCATTTGCAGCTATAAGCTTCTCTATTAACCCTGTTTTATCTTGATCTCATGTTTTAGTATATGGCATTTTCATTTGTCTTAAGGTATTTTCTAATGCACACGTGTTTTCTTCGATTCATTACTTGTTAAGTCTGTTCTAATGTTCTTGCATATTTTTGAGTATTCAAGTCTTCATTCTCTAATGGATTTTTTGTTACATTTAATTGAGAATGCAAAAGATATTTTGCATAAATTTAATATTTAAAAACCTTTGGCCAGGAGTGGTGGTGCCCATCTGTAATCCTAGCTTCTCTGGAAGCAGAGGCAAGAGGATCACAAGTTTGAAGCCAACCATGGCATAAGTTAGTGAGCTCCTATCTCAAAAACAAAACAAAAACAAGAGTTTGGGTTGTTGTTCAAGTGATAGAGCATTTGCCTTACATGAGAGAGGCCCTGTGTTCTACCTCTAGTGCTACAAAAACAAAACAAATCAAAAAGTTGTTCCATGGGCTCATGGTCTATGCTGGACAGTATTCTGTGTGCACTGAAGATTAAGTGTCTCATTTGTAAGCTCTTCTGCATAGCTCTCACAGGTACAGTTGATAATATCGTATTGTTTATTGACATTTTATGTTTTGATTCTCCTTTCCTTGCATATATATTCCATAGATTTTTTGTGATTACAATTGAAATTACACAAAATATCTTAAAAATTTAAGTTCCTTGTGAACTAGTAAAGTTTAGCTTCAGTTACATACAAAACTCCATTTTACAGACCTGTACTCCATTTCATATTGTTTACATCACAATTACATAATTTACATTGAGTACTCATTTTGTATATTTTTCCTTTTTGTCTTCATTTTTGTTCTTCAAATTCTATACAATATTTATTTTTTTATCTTTTTTCATATTTATTAACATATATTCATTGTATATAGGGGATTCATTGTACCAATTCCCAAGAGCCTTACATTGCACATTGGTTAGATTGCCCTCACCTTCTCACCCTGCAATCCTCTCCACACTCCACTTAAAGCAATTGTAAGAAGTTTCATCATTCTGTTTCATGTATGTGTATGAGGCCCATCAACCATATTCCCTCATCTTCATCTCCTTCAATCTCTCTCCCTCCATGTACCTATTTTGCTTATTGCACCTACTTTACAGTCCTGTCTTCATTTTTAACTCCAAAGTCAATGTATCCCAGGTGTGAAATGCTTCACTTTGGTCAGTTCAACCCCTTCCATTGCTCTCCCTTAACCTGTTCTTCTCACTCCCCATCATTCAACAGCTTCCGTTACCTATCTTTGTGTCCTCAGAGAGGTAATGCATTTTGATATTGTTGATGCTCTATCATTCTCTTTTCCTTTCCCTCCTCCTCCAAGTGCCATAGTGTAGTTCTACTATCACAAACACGGTCAACATATAAATGTGGATATGATCATATTTGCTTTTGTGTATGTCTTTTGGAACTTCTACATATGAGAGAAAGCATGCGGCCTTTGCTTTTGTCAACCTATTTTACTTCTCTTAATATGATGGCCTCCAATTCCATCTACTTACCTTCAAACCACATAGTTTTGTTCTTTTTATATTTAGTCATATGGGTATACATTGTTTGGGTCACCTATCCCCCCTGCTTCCAACCCCCCTCCCCCTGCCCCACCACCCTGCTTCCAGGCAGAACCTGTTCTGCCTTCTCATTCTCCAATTTTGTTGAAGAGAAAACACAATAGACAATAAGAAAGACATAATATTTTTGCTAGCTTGAGACATAGCTACACATATTCCAACCATTGCTTTCATGCACATGTGTATTACAACCAACATTGGTTCATTTCTACCAGACCTCTTCACTACTTCCTGGCAACCTTCCCACAGTGACCACTGCCAGTTTAAGATTACTATATTTGCTCCTGTATGTGAGTACATCAACCACATTCAAGTTTTAGGTTTCCTTCCCTTTCCCTATTCTTCCTGTATGCATTCTCCCTTAGTGAGTGACCCATGTCCAATAAGATTACTGCAATTGTTTTAGGTCTATAATCCACATATGAGGGAGAACATATGATTTTTAACCTTCTGAGCCTGGCTAAACTTGCTTAATGTTTTCCAGTTTACTTGTGAATGTGAAAATTTCATTCTTCTTTGTGGTTGAATAAAATTCCATGGTATAGAAATAACATATTTTCTTTTTTTTAAAATTTTTTATTCATATGTGCATACAATGCTTGGGTCATTTCTCCCCTCTTCCCTCACCCCCTCCCTTAACCCCTTGCCCCCTCCCTCTCTCCCCCTACCCCCTCACTACCTAGCAGAAACTATTTTGCCCTTATCTCTAATTTTGTTGAAGAGAGAGTATAAGCAATAATAGGAAGGACCAAGGGTTTTTGCTAGTTGAGATAAGGATAGCTATACAGGGAGTTGACTTGCATTGATTTCCTGTACATGAAAATAACACATTTTCTTATCCATTTGTCAGTAGTGGGACATCTTGGCTGTTTCCATAACTTGGCTATTGTGAATAGTGCTGCAATAAACATGGGTGTGCAGGTGCCTCTGGAGTAACTTGAATCACATTCCTTTGAGTATATCCCCAGGAGTGGGATTGCTGGATCATATGGTAGATCTATGTTTAGATTTTTAAGAAGCCTCCATATTGTTTTCCAGAGTAGTTGCACTAGCTTGCATTCCCACCAGCAGTGTATGAGGGTTCCTTTTCCCCTCATCCTCGCCTACATTTATTGCTGTTGGTGTTTTTGATGATAGCTATTCTAACAGGAGAGAGGGGGAATCTTAGTGTGGTTTTGATGTGTATTTCCTTTATGGCCAGAGATGGTGAGCATTTTTTCATGTGTTTTTTTGCCCATTTGAATTTCTTCTTTTGAAAAAGTTCTATTTTGCCCATTTCTTTATTGGTTCATTGATTTGGGGGAGTTTGGTTTTTTGAGTTCCCTGTATATTATGGTTATCAGTCCTTTGATGTATAGCTAGCAAATATTTTCTCCCACTCTGTGGGTGGTCTCTTAAGTTTAGAGGCCATTTCTTTTGTTGTGCAGAAAGGTTTTAATTTCATCTAGTCTCATTTGTCTATACTTTCTCTTAGTTGTTGGGCTGCTGGAGTTTTACAGAGGAAGTCCTTGCCTATTCCTATTGCTTACAGAGTATTCCCTGCTCTTTCCTGTACTAACTTCAAGATTTCAGGTTTGATATTAAGGTCCTTAATCCATGTTGAGTTGATACTATTACAGGGTGATAGACATGGACCTAGTTTCAGTTTTCTGCAGGCAAATAACCACTTTTCTCAGTAACATTTGTTGAAGAGGCTGTCTATTCAGCATTGTATGTTTTTGGTGCCTTTGTCAAAAATAAGATGGGCATAGCTGTGTGGATTCATATCTGAGTCCTCTATTCTATTCCACTGGTCTTCATATCTTTTTGTGCCAGTACCATGCTGTTTTTATTACTATGGCTCTGTAGTATAGTTTGAAGTCAAGTATTGTGATACCTCTAGCATTGCTCTTTTTGCTCAGTATTGCCTTGACTATTCATGGTCTCTTGTTTTTCCAAATAAACTTTAGGGTAGATTTTTCAATCTCCATGATGAATATCATTGGGGTTTGGATAGGAATTGCATTGAACATGTAGATTGCTTTTGGTAATACAGCCATTTTTACTCTGTTGATTCTACCAGTCCACGAGCACAGGAGATCTCTCCACCTTCTGCAGTCTTCCTTGATCTCTTTCTTCAATGGTTTGTAGTACTTCTTGTAGAGTTCATTTACATCCTTTGTTAAGTTTATTCCTAAGTGTTTGTTTTTTGAGGCTACAATAGATGGAATTGTTTTCCTATATTCTTTTTCAATTTGTTCATTGCTGGTGTATAAAAAGGCTACTGATTTTTGTAAGTTGATTTTGTATCCTGCCACATTGCTGAAGCTATTTACAGTGTCTAGGAGTTTTTGGATGGAGGTTTTTGGTCTTTGAGGTATAGGATCATGTCATCTGTAAGTAGGGATATTTTGACAGTTTCTTACCTATTTGTATTCCTTTTATTTCTTCTTCTTGCCTTATTGCTCTGGCTAGGAATTCCAGGACTATGTTGAATAAGAGTGGGGAGAGTGGAGATCTTGTTTCATTCCTGACTTCAGGGGAAATGGTTTCAGTTTTTCCCCTTAGGTATGATGTTGGTTATAGGTTTGTCATATATAGCCTTTATAATATTGATGTACATTCCTTTTATTCCTAGGTTTCTTAAAGCTTTTTGCCATGAAGTGGTGTTTAATTGTATCAAATGCTTTTTCTGCATCTATTGAGATGATCAAGTGTTTTTTGTCTTTGCTTCTATTAATGTGCTGTATTATATTTATAGTTTTGCATATGTTGAACCACCCCTGCATTACTGGGATAAAGCCGACTTAGTCATGGTGAATTATCTTTCTGATATGATGTTGGATTTGGTTTGCCATTGTTTTAATGAGGATTTTTTTGTATCAGTGTTCATTAAGGAGATTGGCCTATAGCTTTTTTTTTTTGGATGTGTCTTTGTCAGGTTTTGAGATGAGTGTAATACTGGCTTCATAGAATGAGTTAGGCAGTGTTCCTTCCCTTTCTATTTCATGGAAAAGTTTAAGGAGAGTTGGTATTAGTTCTTTTCTAAAAGTTTGGTAGAATTCAGCAGAGAATCCAGCAGATCCTGGACTTTTCTTTTTTGGACTTTGATCACATTGGGAGGCTCTTTATTTCTGCTTCAATTTCATTATGTGTTATAGATCTGTTTAGGTGGTTAATATCTTCTTGGTTCAATTTTGTTTGGTCATAAGTATGTAGAAATTTGTCCATTTCTTTAAGATTTTCTCATTTATTAGAATATAGTTTCTCAAAGTAGTCACTGATGATTCCCTGGATTTCCTTGGTGTTTGTCTTTATCTCCCCTTTTTTGTTTCTGATTTTACTAATTTGTGTCTTTGCTCTCCTCATTCAGTCACATTTGTTTAATTTTTCAAAGAACCAGCTTTTTGTTTCATTGACTCTTTGTATGTTTTTTTTTGTCTCTATTTCATTAACTTTGGCCCTTATTTTTATTATCTCTCTCTTTCTACTTGTTTTGGATTTAGCTTGTTCTTATTTTTCTAGTAGTTTAGATGTAGCATTGGTCATTTATGTGAGAATTTTCCATTTTTTTGATATATGCACTCATGGCTATAAATTTTCCTCTTAGGACTGCCTTTGCTGTGACCCAAATGTTCTGGTAGGTGGTGTTTTCATTTTCATTAACCTCCAGGAACCTTTTAATTTCCTCTTTTATTTCATCAATGACCCAATTGATCATTAAGCAATGTGTTGTTCAGCTTCCAATTGTTTGTGTATTTTCTGCTGTTGCTTTTGTTGCTGAGTTCTAGTTTTAATCCTTGTGATTGGATACAATGCAAGGGATTAGTTCTATTTTCATATATGTGCTGAGGCTTGCTTTGTGCCCTAAGATATGATCAATTTGGAGAAAGTTCCATGGACTGCTGAGAAGAATCTATATTGTGCATAAGTTGGATGAAATACTGTATAGACATCAGCTAGGTCCATTTGATCTATGGTGTGATGTAGTTTTAGAACTTTGTTATTGATTTTTTGTTTGTATACCTATCTATTGGTAATAGAAGGGTATTAAAGTCTCCCACTACCACTGTGTTGGAGTCTATATGTGCTTTTAAGTCCTTTAGAGTATGTTTGATAAAATTGGGTGCACTGACATTGGGTCATAATTGTTATTTCTTTTTGATGTATTTCCCCTTTTATTAGTTTGAAGTATCCTTCTTTATTTTGTTTGATCAATGTAAGTTTGAAATCTACTTTGTCTGATATAATTATTGCTGCTCCTGCCTGTTATCAGGGTCTTGCCTTGGTAAATCTTCTTCCATCCTTTAACCCTAAGCCAGTGTTTGTTTCTGTCAGTGAGATGGGTCTCTTGTAAACAACAGATTGTTGGATCCTCCTTTTTTTCCAGTTTGCCAAATGGTGTCTTTTGATGGGGGAGTTGAGTCCATTGACATTCAGAGTTAATATTGATAGGTATGTGGTGATTCCTGCCATTTAGTCATTTTTGTTGTTTGAGGATTTGATTATGTGCAACCTAATCAGTGCTGCTCTTTGATTCCTTGTCTTTTCTTCTCCTGTGGTTTTGTTTGCTTTCATCTTTTGTGTGTAGAATTTCTTGTAGAATCTTCTGTAGTAGTGGGTTGGTGGTCATATATTGTTTTAGGTTCTGTTTATTGTGGAAGATTTTTATTGCTCCATCTACTTTGAATGATAGTTTTGTTGGGTAGTGTATCCTAAGGCTGAAATTATTTTCATTCAGTGCCTGAAATAACTCAGTCCATGCTCTTCTTGCTTTTAAGGTTTCCATTAAGAAATCTGCTGTGATTTTGATGGGTTTACCTTTATATGTTATTTGTTTTTTTCTCTCTTACAGCCTTTAATATTTTTTTTCTATTTTCTGTGCTGCTTGTTTTAGTGAGAATATGCCATAAGGATGTTCTATTTTGGTCAAGTCTGTTTGGTGTCCTGGAGGCTTCCTGTACCTGAAAGGTCATAACTTTCTCTAGATTCAGGAAATTTTGTTATTATTTTATTGAATATATTATGGATCCCTTTTGCTTGACCCTCTTCTTCTTTTTCAATGCCCATGATTCTCAGGTTTGGTTTTTTGATGGAGTTGCTGAGTTGTTGCATATACCTTTCACAGCTCCTGAAGTGTTTGACTAAGAGTTCTTCTGTTTTTTCTTTAATTTCTGTTTTATCTTTGAGTTCTGAGATTCTGTCTTCCATTTATTCTAGTCTGCTGGAGTGGCCTTCCAGTGTGTTTTTTGTTTCTGTTTGATTCTTTTTTCTGAGGTCATTCATATTTTTGGTCAACTCCTCTTTTATATTTTTTCATCTTTAATTCATTTATCTCTTTTTTATAGTGTCTTTTGTTTCACTTTGGTGTTTGTTTAAGTCATCTCTGAGTTCATTTATTTGTTTCTTTGCTTCTCATGTTCTTTATTTTTGGTGTTTTGAAATTTCTTGATTGCATCTTGTACACTTTGCTTAACTATGTCTAGTATCTTCCCCATGAATTTCTTAGTAATTTCTTGCAAGATTTCTTCTTTGAGGGTGTTTTTGTGGGCCTTGCTGGGCTCCTTAATGACATTTATCATTGTTTTTTTGGAGGTCAGGAACTGGGTGTCCATTTTCTTCATTTCCCACTGAATCCTCTATTGAATTTTTTTTTTGAGGAGAGTGGTTTCCATCCCTTCTTCTTCCCATCTCTCCACTTTGTGCTATGCAACTATGTTCTTGATAGGCTAGTTGGTGGTCTTAATTGACTGTTCTGTTTCCCTTGATTTAATTTTTGTGTTGTGACAGTCTTAGTTGTTAGCTAGGTTGGTATGTTATTTCTGTCCCTGGTCTGGAGGTGTAGTTTAGCAATAACAAATTCACAGATTCAATGCCAGACTAGTTGTTTATATATTATATAGAACACCTTTTGGTGATATTATTTATAAACATTGGGATTTAGCAGGGGAGTAATTCTTGTTAAGCTAGATATACAAATTCTGGAAATTGGTGAAGGTGGCATTAAAGGGGGAGGTGGGAAGTGGGGTGGGTGAGTGGGGGAAGCAGTGCAGGGGCTGCTGGGTTTTGTGGCTGTTGTGTGTGTTTAGGTGTATTTCTGTTGTTGTAGGTTGCTTATGTCAGGGATTGCAGGGGGTTGGGATTGTAGGGGGTTGGGATTGTGTAAAGTTGGTACAGTAGACTATTCAACAGATGGTGAGTGTGTAGGAAGGAGGGTTAATGTGGTGACAGGTTGGGGGAGGATTGGAGAGGAAGATAAAGATGGGAAGAGAGTGAATAAGAAGGGCAAAAAGAGTAGTTGGGAGTGAGAACAATGGATTACAGCACAGGAGAAAGAGGGAGAGTAAAGGAGGTAAGAATAGGGATGAGAAGATAGTGATGGTGAAGTTAATAATACAGAAAGAAAAAAAGAAAATAGAAATACAAATAAAATTAAAAAAAAACAATAATTAAAAAAATAACAATAAAACCACTAGGTTCCAGAACAGTAGAATTTCAGTCTTAGTTTAAGTTCTGAAGTTACTCCTCTGGCATCCAGTCCTGGTATTGGCATATAAGCAGAAGCTCTGATGTGGTCTCACCAGGTGATTGGCTTGTGAGTAGTGTTTTGTTCTTCTGTCTACCAGTTTAATTGAAATTGTGAGATGAGGTAGGTTTGCCAGATCATGCAGGGTGATCAGAGCTGTTGTTTTCACCAGCCAGCAGTTGTGTTATCCTTCTGCTGCAGCTTTGTTTGGTCAGCTCCTCCCACAGCAAGGTGGGGCAGTTTGGTTTTGAATGCTGCCCCTGTGGCCCAGGAGATCAGCTCTGGGATCCACTACCTGCCCTGCTTTGGGAGGTCGTTTGTCACCCTGTGTCTGCTCTCAGCCTTTGTGGCCTTTTCTGCATTTGTTCACTGAGAGTTTGGTGCTGAGAGTTTAGCACCTTGCCCTGCCTCTGTTCTGCATGGCAAATACAGCATTTCACCCACACCTCCACTGTTGGTGTTAGATTACAGTTCACTGTTTGTTTTTCAGTTTTGTTGTGGGGAGATCAGTCTGCCCAGGGGCTGCGCTGGTTTATGTTCCCAGGGGATGGGTACAGGAGTCACATGTGTTGCATGATGCTCAGCTGTTCTTTCTGCCAACTCACACAAAAGAGGGTTTGGAGCTGGCAGTGGCAGTTGGGAGAAATGGTGCCAAATTTTTTCAGTGCAGCATGGTGTGTGGAGGCTTTCCATGGACTAGGGGTTCAGGATGTCTCAGAGTTTGATTCTGATTGATGCTCTGTCTTCTGCTTGATGAAAGAAGGAGAAGAGAAGGAAAGAAAAAAAGAGAGAGTGAAATGCCTTGGAGGTGGGGGGATGTTCCCTGGGAAAGACCCACCTTGTTGGCTGTGCCACAGGTTGCAGCTGTCAGGTACAATTAAAGGCTGATTTAAGGGTCAGTCTTTGAATTTTTTTCTGCACCTAATGTGATGGTGGTTATTATTTTGGCTAGAAGCAATCAGAATTATCCAACTGCAGCTCCGATGTCTCAAGGAGGTTTCTGGAATCACGGAGCTTAGGCTTTCTGCTTTGTACCCTAGTTACCATCTTGGATCCCTCTATACAATAATTAAAAATGAATTTGTAGCTTGGCACCAGTAAATAGTTCAGGCCTGTGAGCCTGACTACTCAAGAGACAGAGATAAGGAGGATCATGATTTGAGGCTAGAAAGGGCCAAAAGGAAGACCCTATCGCAAAAATACCCAATGCAAAAAAGGATTGGCAAAGTGGCTAAAGTAGCACCTGCCTAGTAAGCATGAGGCCCTGAGCTCAAACCCTAGCACCAGAAAATATGAATTTGTACATCACCATTATGAACATTTGTCCATTTTTTCCTCAAACATGGGTTATGCATCTTCTGTCTCTCCTCTTTCTGGGACTTCCATTATGCATACATTTATCTCCTTGATACTGACTCATATAACCATATGTTCTCTTCATTTATTTCAATGTTGTTTACATTTTTATCTTTGACATGATGATTTCAAATACCATGTCTTCAAGTTCACTGGATCTTACATTGACCAAATGTGTTTTTGAACTCCTCTACTAAATCTTTCAGTTCATTTATCATAATTTTTAGCTCCAGAATCTCTGTTCATTTCATTTTAATTTCTTTTAAACAAGGGTGAATAAAGCAGGAGAGTTTATTGAAATAGAAAAATGGCAAAGAATAGAGTTCCCAGAGCTGGGAGTGGTTCTAGGAGAGGGTGCCCAATTTCATTTTAATTTCTATCTCTTTATTAATATTTATAAATTTGTTAATATTTATGAACCAGATATATGTTTCTGACACATCACTCAAAAAGCAATTAATGTAATTCATCATTTTATTGGCTAAAGAAAAAAAATCATAAGATCCTGTCAGTAGACATAGAAAACCATTTGACCAAATACAGGACTACTTATAAGCACTCTCAGCAAATGAGAATGTAAGGGAACTTTCACCCTGAAAAAGAGCACTTACCAAAGGCCAACAGCTAACATCATACTTGTGATGAGGCAATAATGCTGTATGGCTAAGATCAGGAACAAGGTAAGAAAGTAGCTTACCACTTTGGAGTCCAGTATGTTGGACTTAGCATGAGATTCAGCAATTATCCTTCTTGGTATTTACTTAAATTGAAAGCAAGAAATATGTACACAAAAACATGCACACGAATGTTCATAGCAACTTTATTCATAATTGTCACAGATGACATATAATCAAAATGTCATTTACTAAGTGAATGGATAAATAAATTTGAGTACAACCACACAATGGAATATCATCCAGGAATTTAGGAAAATGAACCATTAAATTACAAAAAGACATAGCGAAATCTTAAATAGATAGTGCTAAGTATGCACTATGTATACATATGCATATGATGTACAGCAGCAGAAAAACTATAGGGAGTAAAAGTGCATTAGTTACTGGGGATTTGTAGAAATGCTATTGGCAAAATACTATATACTATTTTGCTCTTAGAAAAAAAATTGAATAAACTATTTTTGAAGTCAAAATTGGTATTGCCAAAAAAAGCTTGACAAGATCAACTGGGTAAAGAAATAACCCAGGCAATAATTTTGTTCTTTTTATCTATTTAGCACCCAAAGGCTATAACTTTAGAGGCATTTTCAGTTGTTATAGCACAGCTGCTTGGAATTAATCTTGGATTAACATATGATGATATCTACAACTGTTACTGTCCAGGAAGTTCATGCATAATGAATCCAGAGGCAATGTAAGGTTTTTATTTTTTTAAATCAAACTTATATCTACTCTTGGGAAATATTTGTAACATTCCTTGATGTATAATGTCTCACAACATGAATTGAGTAAGGATATTATTAATAAATATATATGTACTTATTTAAGGCATATTAAAGAAAATGAGTTTAGGATGTTACAGAAAATGTACTTCATATATATGTATTTCAAAGTTAGTGCATGGAGAGGAAGTCGATGTTGAAGAGGATGTTCTGGGGTTTATTGGAGTCTTGTTGGAATTGTTGATGCCCTTTTCATAGTGAGAAGATACAATGATACTCAAATAACAAGAAGCTTGAAAGCTCAACAAAACCAGGTGTGAGAAGATTTGGCATTGTTGTGGGGGTTGGTAACAACAAAAGAAGAGAATAGAAATGGTTGGGACTACAAGAAAGAATGTTTTAAGCACAGGGAAAACAAAGTGAAATACATTGAAGACAAAGAATCATGAGTCAGGGGAAGCACAGGAAATACAGGAAAGCACTTTAATGTATGGAGAAGTGAGGGGTGGAATTTTATAATAAATGTAAGAAAACACAATTAGTCCATTTATGCAAATAATGGTAAAAAGTGTCCTATAAAATGAATGTAAATTATAAGAGGGAAAATACATAGTAATATCATTAAAAGTTGTAATTAGGAATAGGATATTTATATGAAAACCAAAGTACTTCTCTCCAAACATTTACAAACTCATAAGGAAAAAAATGAATTAATAATAAAATAAAATAAATAATGGAACAATGGAGATTACTCTGGTCAATGTAATTTTATCAGTAATAAAACCAACTTATCGAAGTGATTTCTAGCAGTAATATAAGAAATTGAAATTGTGTGCCACTTTTTAGGTTGCAATGAAATAAACAGAAAATACTCCTGTGGCAGTGTTGGCGAGCTGCCTCACCCACGGGTAATCACTAATGACAGATGTCTTAGACCTAAATTGAGGGACTTTGTACAAAATAATTGACTTGTGATTATAAAACTTTTCATGGTCATGAAAGCTTAACAAAACATAGGCAACTCTAAGGAGACTGTTGCCAGACAATGGTAATGTTCTAGTGTTTGTGCACATTTGAATGGATTCTGAGGATTAAATAGTACAGATATATCATTCTTTCCTGATTTTTAAAGGTCTGGTGTGGTTACATAGAATTCATTTCTACATAAGAACTGCTTGGTAAAGAATGTAGACTCATTAAGATTCACAGGACTCTAGGAAGCAAAATTTGTTTTGGGGCTACATTTTCACCATTATGCAAATTTTAAGACTGTTATAGAAAATTAAACAAAAACTAAACAGTATACATAAGTGTATAGAAATACAGTTGCTATGCTTAGTGACGTGAACCTGTAGTCTTTTAAGAGGCAGGAATATCACTTGAGCATAGGAGTGATATAAAGTTAACCCCTCCCCCTGCCATCTAGAAAAAGTATAGAAATATAAAACACAAAAAAGTTACTAACAATGAAACAATAGAAGGAATGAAGGGCTTGTATGTTTTCTACTCCTCACTATGGAAATAATTGTATTTGATTACTTTTGTTACCCCAAACCAGAAAACGATTTCTTTTCTCAATGACACAATTACCTTTAGTTCCTTAAAGTTTTTACTTGTTTCTTAGCATATTCCATTTCTTAATGATCATCTGAGCTTCTTAGCATAATGATTATGCTCACAGTAATAGGATATTCTCAAATAGAGCTCACAAGACGCCATGCACTGTTGAGTGGAGTATCATGTGCTCTACTTTCTACATGTCTATTATAACAAATTACTATAAAACGAACTTTTTGCTTTTGTTTAATAACTGTGTAAAAGCAAAGGAAAATCTTCTTTTCTTCTTGACTCTTCTTTAAGTGAAGCAATCCAGAAGTCACAGCACTTTTTTGAAAAGTGTTATTTTGATAATGCCTTTGTTTCATTTATCTGAGGAATATAATTTAATTTTAGACAATCCCATGGTATAAAGACTTTTAGCAGTTGCAGCATGGATGGATTTAAGCAGATGGTTTCACAGCCTGAATTTGAATGTCTTCAGAACCAAAAAGTTTCAGAAGTGATTCTCCAACCAAAGCAAGCGACTTGTGGTAATGGAATTTTGGAAAGTGGAGAAGACTGTGATTGTGGCCCACCAGAGGTTAGTGATAAACCTTCATAGCTTATCCAAAGACTGATTTTTTGTGTTTAGCATGTAGTCTTGTATGTATAGATTTGATAGAAAATGGGAGGGCATCATTTTTAAAGATACTGCACCATTTTGTTAAATATCTAAGACAGAGTGTCAGTGTGGTGGTACACACCCATAATCCCAGAGTTTCTGGCCAGACTGGGCTCCATGGCAAGACCCTGTCTACACAAACACACACACACACACACACACACACACACATGAGGGAGAGAGGGAGAGAGAGAGAGAGAGAGAGAGAGAGAGAGAGAGAGAGAGAGAGAGAGATGAGGCATGGAATAACTGATTTATCCTGAATTTGGAGCTTTCAAAGAGCTTAAATTGTGGGCAAAATCATACTATACGGATAAAATACAGTGGTTTTACCTATATAGTTTGGCTCTAACATATAGTGTTTCATTGTACAGCCATTAATAGCAATATTTTGTACTAAGAACACCAGTAGTATTCATAATCTAATGTAATTATCACTTCCAAATTCCTCCAAAGTGACTGCATTGGTTTACTAAGATATAAATGTTTTCATTGATGTCCTCATCTTCTAATTTCAGTCACTGCATCCATGGAAACTTCATTATTTTAATGAACTGGATTATTCATAGCATGTCCATTGTCATCCGTGATAATACACATGACCCAACAATGATGCATGCACAGCTGAACTATTCCTTATTTTTCTTCCTTTCTTCCATTTGAGACATAAATAAAATCAAAACTGTTTTGTTTAACACTTTTGTTGTAATTTTATTATAGACTTCATTAGCATTTAAAATATAGCATAGGAGTGGAGGAGTGGGTCAAGTGGTAGAGTGCCTGAGTCCCTGAGTCCAAACCCTAGTACTGCCAAAAAATATATGTGTGTATGTATATATATATACACATAGAGACATATATGTATAACATAAACTTCTGGGGCTAATGTTTTCATTGCCTTATTGCTGATAATATCTTGACCCTATCAAAATCAAATGCATTGTTCTGACCAAGTGTCTTTTCTGTGGGTTTCCTGTAAATAAGCTTCTACCGTTCCAGATGTATTTTCCTAAGTGAAGCAGAAGGTGTTAACTATCACACATACTCCTTCTGGTTCAGCTGATGGATAGTCCAATGCAATCAGACTATCTAAAACACTGTTAGCCACAGAAATTAAAGAACTCTACAGTGAAACTATAGATTTTGCAATAGAATCAGCTCAAATCTCTCAGTTCAAATCTCTAATGACAAACTCATTGACATTTATGCCAGGCTGTGTAAGGAGTATTCTACAAAAGGAGGATCGTTTCTAGAGACACAAATTCACTGGCAAATTCCTCTGTATTCCATAGTCTTGACCATTGTTCATTTTTAACTGATTATAGAGTGATAGTGTTACTTGTACAACCCCTAATCCACACTGGCTTCTTATTTTCTACTTATTAAGACATTTTAATCATTAAATCCTCCAACAGATAAAACTAGATCCTAGAGGGATACCATAGATCATTCCTTGTGGAGGAGCTTTGCATGTTTGGGTCACCAATGGGTAAACACTGGTAATGTTGGCCTAAGAAACGTTGCATGGCCAGAGACTGCTGAAAATAAGGATTAGAGTTATAAATCTATCTGAAAACTGTTGAATTATCTTTCTTTTGTTTTTCTTATTGAATTTCTGTCCTAATTGGACTATAAAACTCTCAATACAGGTGAGATTGTCAAATGTAAGCAAGTCAGGGCTGGAGGTATGCCTCATGCTGTGGAGTGCTTGCCTAGCAAGTGCAAGGCCCCGAGTTCAAGCCCCAGTTTTGCAAAAAAGTAATTCCAAATTTAAACAAGTAATCTGAATACATGAATCTAAAAGCCTAACCCTATAGAAAGTACTAGATGATGGACTTGGGATATCAGTGAAATATGTTATAAGGTAAACCAGAAATTCTCTAAGATTATATAAAGACTTAGATTTAACATGAGATAGCCATCATTCAGTTATGATCCCAGTGGGGACTGTCAATTGTAGAATCTTACTTACCGCATTATTTTGTCTTATAAAATAATGGAATTAAAAAGAAAGAAAGTAGGGAACAGATAACAAGGGAGAAAGGTTTCATGGTGATAGAAAATAGAAGTCTTAATCTGTGATCTTGGGAACAGTAGGATGCTTGCTGCTTCTGAAAAGAAACCTCTCTGGTTAGTTTTAATTTGAGGTCTCCAGTGAGTGTACAGGTACAGGCTCTCTTGACTTGAGAGATGTGGAGCCAAGACTGAAAGCTGTAAAATGTTGATGCAGAGAGGAACTCAATTGGTATCCTTTTTTAGTGGTGCTGGGAATTGAAGGAATATCCCTTGATTTCTTAAATTTCTTCATGATAACACATAGCTACCTGTTTTTATAAACTTCTGACTTCCAGTATTACAATGAGTATGCCTCTATTTTCTGTTGTTATAACTTAGTATATGAGATTGGGTAATTTGTAGAGAGATTTATGTTTTTCATAGTTCTGGAGGCTGGAAAGTGCCAACATCTGCTCAGCTTCCAGCGCTGCTTCAACTCTAGGTAGATGAAAGGCAAGTGGTCTGATTACATGAGCACACATTACAAGATGAAATTATGATGGCTACAAGTAATGAGGCAATAGGAGTTTTTGTTTTTTTTTTAGCTCCATCACAGTTTTATGAGACCACATTTTACATGGGGTCTATTGTTGACTGAGTACGTGACTATTATATAGAAGCTTTTTGTAGACTAGCCAAAACTTATTACGTAGCATATGATATTTTGAAAATAAATAAAGTCATAAAAATCCTATGCCTCACTTGATTGTATTTGCCTTTAGAAATGTGTTTATAAAAAATGCTGCAACCCTACAGCTTGTACTCTGATTGGAAAGGCAGAGTGTGGCACTGGACCATGCTGTAATGCAAAAACTTGTGAGGTAAGGCTTTAGCAAACTATATTATTTCCAGTTCGTGATTTTTTGTGTTCTTATGCACTCCTTTTGTAACTTCTTTTGAACACATTTTTCAAATATTTTAATTCATATTCTCTTTGAAGGGCTTTTTTTAGTCTAGTTCTTAATTGTGCATGAATATTTCTTTTTTGTCCTTAAGTATTCCTTATAGCATCTTTGTAGAGGAATTATGCTATTCCACAAAGTGCAGACATTAAGGATTTTTAAAAATTTTGTGCTGGAAATCAAACCCAGGGCCTTGCACATGCTAGGTAGGTGCTCTGTTGCTGAGCCACACCTTCAGCCTAAGGATATTTTCTATTATTATATCATGTCATTTGTTTCACATTAAGTAGTAACTTCTGATGGCGAACAACAGAAACTCAATTCATACACAAGTGATTTTCCATTCAGAGGATGTCCTTTCAAGTACCTTTCAAGCTTCTTCTGGGATCTGTTTTTCACTGAGTGGTTTCAGTCTCTACTGAAGATCCACTCAATTCATTCTTACAATACCAGTTCTGTATTGTTTGAGAGCTATGAGTTTCTCTTGGTTGTGCCTGACTGTTCATGATCAAGTAGCTTAAAAAAAACAACCATACCCACACACAGCAGACTGAAATATTCTGACAAGCGAAGAATAATAAGAGCTCTCATTTTGAAAATGGCAGAAAAGGAATCAATGTAGTAGATTCAGTAATAGGCAGTGTATTGAACTCCAAAGTGTGGCTCTGGCAAGTTGTTCTTTTCTGTTCTGTCAACTAATGATTAAAGCCAATATCTATTTGTTTCAAGGTGCATGAATGTAGAAGCTGGGCTAGAGTTTGTAGTTCTCAGCAATAAGCCTTGTTGCTTTTCCCTCTGCCAGAATGCTTGTCTTTCTCTACAAAGCAGGGAGATTGGGTACTAAGGCTTTTCTGAACAGCTCATTGCTGTCTGCCTACATCTTTAAATAGTAGTTAACTACTCTTCTTAGTAGGTTCCTTTTTAAAGATGGACGCAAATGCCACATTTGGTAGAATGAAAATTCACATTACAAGTCATTTGGAAGGGTCTACACTAAATATATCAGTCCACATTAATTTTATTGTGCATTATGATGTAGAATTTGACTTATGCTGTCATTCAAAGCCTTCCACTGTCTTATACTCTGTTCTCACCTTTATTTGCCATAGGTGTAAAAGGTTTTCTATTTTTTTCATCTTCTTTCAAATAGGTGAGCTTCTACCAAAGTGTGTGTAAAATGTGGAGATTGTATCCAATTGTTTTTGCCATAAAATTTCAACTTAGACATAGCTCCATGGGCAAATATATGAAAGACAGCTGATTTTCTACTCCTATTCATGATGAACATGCTTCTAAGCAGTACTTAGATAATTTAAAAAAGAGTCGATACCACATTATACCAATTGTTCTGTTGTATTCTGATCAATGGTCAAGCATAGAAAAATAAATATTTAAATATTTTTAGGTAAGGAAGTTTGTGGATCTTTTTTTTAATGTTTTTATTAGTGTATGATAGTTATACAGAGGGTTTCACTTTTCCATTTTTATAGCTATATCATCTATCTATCTATCCATCTATCTATCATCTATCTATCTTTATACATTGTACCCTGATTTGGTCCATCCCCGAGATTTGTTTAAATAAATTTAAGTAAAAGATGAATATGCAGCTTCAAGGATTTTATCCTAGGTATCTCTGTGATATCCTTGCTTTTTTGGTGATAATTGTCACAAAAGCTTTCTCCATTTGTGGTATAGATAGGTCATGGCATTCTCTTACATTTTCAGTCCATACTGTATAATATTTCAAAAGAGTAAAGAGGTCCTATGCTGTTCAATGTATCAGTCCTTGATAGTAAATGAAAACCTGACTGACCTTGACAAATATGTATGTTTGTTGTTCTTTGTCTCACAGATCAATGAAAGAGGAATGCTATGTAGAAAAAGTAAAGATATGTGTGATTTTCCAGAATTTTGCAATGGAACATCAGAGTTTTGTGTACCTGATGTGCAGTCTGCTAATTTAGAACCATGCAATAATAGGAGTGCCTTTTGTCTAAATGGAATTTGCCGAGACCCGGATAGACAGTGTGCAGACTTATTTGGAAAATGTACTGGTTGTATCTTTTTTTTTCTGGGGTTTATTTTAAGCTGCAATTATTTTAAAGTCAATAATCTATTTTATAGCTATACAAAAATGCTGTTTTAATCTACATTTGTAAATAAGATTACCAACTAAGCAAGTTTTATCTATTTCAAATGGAAAAATGGACAAAAAGAATAGGATATTAGTCAAATTTGGGTTATTAATAGATAGGGTAGCCAATCAGGATTTTATTTAAGAGAACAGATAACTGGTTTCTCAATAGTTTCTGTTAGTATGGTACAAATTTTTGTACTTTGAGTAGTTTTTAGTTGTTTTTCCTCATGTTGACAATAGATGGCACAAAAAGTTTATAGTACATAACACTGACTGGGCATTGCTGTGTTCTGCAGGTCTCTATTGACTTCCCACACTTTTAAAAGTTTTAAATGATTTTTTGGTAGTATGGGTAATGGAACTTCTTTTCATTTTTGATTTTTTCAGATGCTAAGGGCTCTAATTATTTGTGTGCACAAGAAGTGAATATTCAAGGTGACAAATTTGGAAACTGTCATGGAAATTGTAATTTTCAGTATGTATTTAGAAAATTCTACATTTTGTTGTGTTTGTTCTGTGTGTTTATTGCAAAGATTCATGTAAATAAAAACAAGAGATGAACGTAGTATTTATAGGTAGCATGGCTGTTTGGCTTCACAAGGTGGTGTATTGATCAGAGTGACACTTTGAATTATTCTTATACTTTGAATTGTTATTAACCTAATATATGGTACACTTAAGTGACAAGCAGATAACTTTTTCCTTCCTTACATTGCCAGGTTTATACTTTGTGGAAAGATAGTTTGTCACTGGACAAAATCAGAAATCATACCACAGACAGTATATGATATCCAGTATACTTATCTTGGAGGCCATGTGTGTGTGTCTGCACATTTAAGAAAGAATGATAGACAAGACAATACCTATGTACATGATGGTACTATTTGTGGTCCAAATCAAGTAAGTACAATTTTTCCTTGATATTATACGTGGTAGATTTGTGTGCAAATGTTTGTATTTGCATATATAAGAGACACCTTGTTAAATGCAAATGACTAAAAATACAAATTAACCAATGAAGAATTAACCAATTTCAATAAAGAAAATGGAAGCTGGAAATTCATTCAAACGTCAAGTTCTATTACAAAATCAAGATAATTAAGAAAATGCAGCATTGGTATAAGGGTAGATAAAATAATCTATAGACTAAAATAGAAAATATTTCAGAGGAATTTCAGATCAAATGTTTTAATAAAGATACTTAAAGAAAAGTTAGGTGAAGTGTATTATACACTCAAAACTGGGCACAGTGGCTATAATCTAGTTACTCAAAAGGCAGAGTTTGAGAAGATAGCGGTTCCAGGCCAGGCTGAGCAAAAAAAAAAAAAAAAAGTTAGCAAGATCCCTATCTCAACCACAAATCAGGTCTGATGATGTACACCTGGCATCTCAACTATCCAAGAGGTGTAAATGAGAGGATTTGATCCAGCCTGGCTTGGGTATAAACATGAGACCCTTCTGTATAAATAACTAAAGCACAAAGAGATGGTGGAATAGCTCATGAGGTAGAGAGCCTGCCTAGCAAGCACAAGGCCCTAGGTTCAAACCCAAGTACCACTAAAACAACAACAAAAAAAAACCGTTGCTATGAGAGTGGAGTCAACCACTGTGACTCTACCTGATAACGTGGAAAAGTCTTTGAAATTTGTTGATGGGGCAGTTTTTTAAAGTCTGCAGTGACAGGTAGAGAAACTGTTAAGTGCCTAGAAGACTAGACTGGTGATAGAAACGTAGATAGTAAGACTATCCTGATGAGGTTTTAGATGGAAATGAGGATTCTATAGGAAATTGGACTACAGGCCATCCTTGTTACACTGTGACAAAGAATTTTAGCAATTTTGCCCATTTTCTGAAACTCTGTGGGGTTGGATAATAAAGCTGATGGGCTAGTTTGTCTGGCAGAGGAAATATCAAGGCAGCACAACATCCAAGCATTGGCATCAGTATTATTGGCTGGGGTTATATATGGGGTTATGAAGGTTTCTACCAAGACCTTAAAGGAAACCCCAGGAGGCCAGTGTGTGGGTGATTCCATTTCCTACAAGCAGCCCCTGACAAGGTGATGTCAGGATTTTAAGAGTAAAACTAAAAATTCAGTGGAAACTCCAGAAAGTTAGCGATGCCAGGTATGTGGAATTCCTGTCAAGGGAGGCTTCAGGCAGTGTGCAAAACTGTGCAGGAGAGAACGGCCAGATGAGCTGAAGTCAGCAAAGCCAGACATGGGGATACCCAAGTCTTTGTGGGGCCACATCTGCCTCAGTGTGCCCTGAAGGATGGTCTGGTGACTCTTTCCTGTTTTCTTTTTCCCCCTTTGGGAATATTAATGTTTGCTCTGTACTCTTGTATCTTGGTATTACATCATTTTCTTCCTGATTTTTACAAGGACTCACAGATGAATTTTTCTTGCACCTCAGAGGAGACATTGTGGCTTAAAAAAAAAAAGACAGGGTCTTGCTTTGTATTCAAGCTCAGGCTGGCCTCAAACTTGAAATCCCCCTGCGCCAGGCTTCCATCTGCTGGGATTATAGCATACACCACCATGCACTGCTTCGAAAGAGACTTTAGACTTGAACTTTTAACTAATACTCACCCAGTTAGGACTTTGGGACTCTGATGAAGGGACCAAATGCATTCTCAATTTGATGTGAACATGCTTTTTGGAGTCAGGGCTGGAATGCTGTAATATGGAGCTGGACACATGCCCCAAAGGCCTATGTGTCGAAAGCTTGATCCCCAGCCCATGGTGCTACTAGGGGGTGGTCTAACCTTTAGAAGGTGGGACCTATTGGGCAGCTTTAGGTCAATGGAGGTTTGCCCTAGAAGGGAATTTTGGGAAGAGACCCTGGTCTCTTTCTCTTCTTCTTTTTTTGGCCATGAAGTAAGTAGCTTTGCTCTCCCATGTGCTTCCTAGCATGACCAATAAAACATGGACTGAAAACTGAAATTGTGAACCAAAATATACCTTTTCTCTTCATGAAATGATTATCGGGTTATTTGCTACAATAACTGAGAACTGATTAATGCAATATAAAATCATAAAGGGTGGAGAGACAAAGACAGGCCAGCTAGGGACCTCAGAACCCAACGAACAATATAATAGTGAGTTTTCTTTTTTTCCGCATCATATATCCTAAACCAGGTGACAGAGAGGCCAAGTGGCAAAGACATGCTTAAGAAAGTCCTGTCTCCTTTACTTTATCCAAATTAGACAGGAAAATAAAAGTGACAGGGGCCTTCAACCCTGCCAGAGAGCAAGGAGCAGACCCCCAGTGGAAAGTTTGTTTCCTCTTACCCTAGGAGCAATTTGGAGCCCACTCCCACCCCTGGTGTTAATGGAACTGTAGTTCCAACCATACTTGGCAAAAATGATGCAGTGTCTCTTTTCTTCTTGACAGTTTTTAACAAAGGAGGACTGCCAAAACAGAAAATTTAGCAATATTCAGTGCCTCATAAAATAATGCCCAAGGTGTCCAGGTTTCAGGCAAAAGTCACCCCTCATACACAAAACAGAAAAGAATTTCAAATTGGACGAGAAAAGGAATCAACAAATACCAACACTGAGATGACATACATGTAAGAATTCTCCTTCAGAGAATGTGAAGCAGTCATTGTTAATGTGTTTCAGTGAGCAGCTGCATGCTTGAAATCAGTGAAGCAACTCAAATTTCAGCAAAGAAATAGAAAGTATAAAGAAGAGCCAACTGGAAAACTCAGAACTGAATAAATACACTAACAAGTTTGTAACTTGATGGGCTCAGGATCAGAGTGGAAGGGATAGGGAAAGAATCAGTGAGTCTGAAGACAAAACAATAAAAAAGTAACAAATATGAATAATAGAAAATAATGGAAAAAATGAATACTGACTTAGAAAGGCATGTAACATTGTCATTAAAGACGTCATTAAAGATGAAAAAGGATTTGATGAAATAACAACTGGAAAAACTGCAAATTAGGGAATAAACTTACCAATTGAAGAAGCTGAATGAACTCTGTACTGGAAGAACCCATTGAAATTCATAGCAGTTTCAGCATAATAAAATTTCTGGAAATTTAAGTACAGAAAAAGTCTTAAAAGTATGATTTACATGTCACAAAAGGTTGTCATGTTATTTAACTAAGTTTCTACCATCCCACACAACATGGGGATTCAGCCAATGTCCCATAGGAGAATTCAGCCATGCATTTGAAAGGCGACTGGCCAGTGTTACCCATGGCTAAGGGAACAAAGCAAAAGAAGTTAGGAAAAATAAGCAAGAAAGAAAAAGAAAGGCAGGGCAGGGAAGGAGAGAGCTGAAGAGAGGAAGAAGAAAGGAAGGAAGAAAGTAGGGAGGGAAGGAAGGGAGGGAATCAGGAAGAAGAAAGAATGAAAAGAAAGTGGAAGCGGGATGATTAATACCTCACTTTTGAAAGGTTCTTCCAGTTTGTAATTTTAGTTAATACTCATTGTATTCAATGATCTCTGATTCCTTTTAAATATGATTTGAGTTTTCTGGTAGGTGTAGTAGAAGCTTTGGGCTT
>NW_027395379.1:0-5000 GCF_047511655.1 Castor canadensis
TGCCAGTACCGGGCTGTTTTTATCGTTATTGCCTTGTGATACAGTTTGAAGTCAGGTACCGTGATACCTCCTGCATCGTTCTTTTGGCTGAGTGTCGCCTCGGCTATCCGCGGCCTCTTGTGTTTCCATATAAATCTCACGGTAGATTTTTCGATCTCTTGCAGAAACCTTGTGACTTCTTCCTGTACTGCTATGTGGTATTTAACTCTGGAGTTCATGCGTGTTAACTTGCAAGAAAGAGTGCTTCAGACTGTGAGGGAAAATATTCTGCACGAGTAAAGCCAGAAAATGGTCAATTTAAAGGCTCTGGACAGTCTGTAGAAAAATTCTTTTATTTTTTCAAGTCACCTGCAGAAATAAAGGAATGTTGCCTATCATTTTATCTTATTGACATTTCGACCTGTATTGCCCAGCATTGTTTTCCTTGGGACACGTGCACGTATGTTTACATGTATTTTGTTAAAATTGGGTTAGAGCATGTGTAGTGAGTTGTAGCACATTTTACCAACTAAATGAGTTCTGTGAAAATAAAGACTCTTTTGTAACATTGATGTAAATGACTCCAGGATAGTCCATGGTGTGGCCGTATAATTTTTTCCACGCTTCCCATGCTGAGGATGAGGAGACTGGAGACAGGGAGGTTAAGAAGAGTGGCCCACGATCAAAAAGGAAGGGCAGGACCCAAACCTGACTCACCCCGAAGCCTACACCTGTGGCTTGCTGCACCACTCTCCAGCTCTTTCTGTGATTTGAGAGAATCAAGGACGATTTTCAGTTTTGTGGCTTGTCAGTGGCCTTGACTGGCTCATCCTCTCTGCCGGGACTCACTTCACGTGTGAGTAGTTGGACCATGAATCCTCGCAGAGGAAGATACCAGGCTTCACCAGGAAATGGGTCCTGAGGCAGCCTCAAGATCTGAACGAGGCAAGTGCTTGCAATTCCAGTTACTTAGGAGGCCACAGCAGGAGTATCCAGGTTTGAAACCAGCCTTGGAAGCATAGCAAGTCCTCATCACAAAAAACAAACACGGATGAACCAAAAAACCACGGGGCCGGTGTCTCTGCTGTGACTCCTGGTCTGTCCTGTCCTGGCCAGTGTTAGCTGTGAGCCTAGCTCTTGCAGCTGTGAAACGAAGCACATGCCCACATGTCTACATCCGTGTTTGACTGCCTCAAGTAAATTTATGTATAAAAATGTCCTTATGAATATCATTAAGTGGTACGTTAACATGGCTACTTCTCTAATTGCCTTAATTTTCCTAACACAGATTAGGTATTTCTAAATTAATTCAGGACCATGATTCGTGGTATTCTGACTGTGGAGCAAGTGGGAACCAGCTCCGGCAAGGCCGACTGTTTGCACACACGATGGGAGCGACAGGTGACGGGGATACACACAGGTTCTCATCTGCGAGAGAACCGGTGGGGTTAGGAAAATCCAGGCCATCGCCATAGAGCTGAGTCCTTACTCCAGAACTTTCTGTGATGACGGAAGGGTTTCTCTGTGATGGGCACCTGAGCACATGGGATGTGACTGGCACAACCAAGGAGCTGGACTTTAAATTTCACTTATTTTTAACTAATTTAAATATGAATAGCTAATGTGGATAGCAGTTTCCAGAAGGAATGGCACAGCTCCAGAGCAAAAGTGGATTTGTTCAGTGATTTCAGGTTTTTAGCTAAACTCACAAGACCAGCAAATCAGTTGAGTTTGCCTTTACGATTCTGAAATTCCAGCCACTGAAGCCTTCCCATGATTTCTGTCTTTTTGCTTTTTCGTGGTGCTGGGGATTGATCCCAGGGCCTTTCGATCTCTTTAACGAACGTCATTGGAATTTTGATGGGAATCGCGTCCAACACGTAGATGACTTTGGGGAGTACCGACATTTTTACTGCGCCGATTCTCCCAATCCACGAGCACGCGTACGTTCTTCCTAAAGCTTGCAATCGTCCGCTATCCTCATCTCCCCCCACCCACCCCCACCCACTCCCCCCCGCCATCTGCCGCGCGCGTGCGCGCACAAACACACACAGAGAGAGAGAGAGAGAGAGTTGACCTCAGGGCCCCATGCTCACCAGGTAGACAACTCTACTACTTGAGCCACGCCCCTAGCCGAGTTTTTGTCTTTTTGTTTGTTTTGGGTGGGTGTGGTGTGGTGTGGTGTGGTGTGGTGCTTCTTCTGGGTGGCCGGGGGACAAGATGGCTGGCGGGCCAGGGCAGAAAATGGCGGGCCTTCGTGTGTCAGCGGGGGAGGGGAACTAGAGTCGGAACTCGGTGCTTCTGCGCTCCAATCGCTTCAGTGCAATTGGGCTTCCGGTCCAGTTCGCTATGGTTATTTTGGAGAAGAGGGGTCTCTGGAATTATTTGCCCAGGCTAGCTCATGCCTCAGCAAATCAAAGAAATCAAGGATTTCCCGTTCACAGCAAGCCAAAGGGTGCCAGTGTGCGTGAAGTTTAAAGTTCACCGCACAGATAACCTTTACACCTGGATCATCAGCAGACAAGGAGAAGGCAGAGGGCAAGAAGCAGTCACCTGCTCCCAGCTATGGCAGTGAAGGAGACACACAGAACCGTATTAGAATTTGGAAAAGAAAAGAGGGGAACCCTGTCCCCACTTTACTCTTTTCTATCTCAGCAAACTCTCTCGCTGTACACTAAACTGAAAGAAAGAAAGAAAGAAAGAAAGAAAGAAAGAAAGAAAGAAAGAAAGAAAGAAAGAAGAAAAGCAAAGGGCTTGTGGCTCAGGAAACAAAACAAAATCAAAGGAGATTGCAGTTACCTTCCAAATAAAGAAGGTCAAGTACCTTTTATTACATACATATACCTAAAGAAATGCTGACATAGAGTTCACACTCCAGGGGAAAACAGAAAGAAAGACATTACAGAAATACCAGAAAGATACTCAATCATCAAGTAGCTATGAGTTGAATGATTCTCATATTTGCAAACAGACTCTGTGGCAATTCGATGTTTTGTAAAGGGAAAACAGAGGCAGGTGTCTTTTCCCTGTTTCACCAGTTTGAAATTTGAGGTTTCAATGTTACCGTCCCCCACACCACAACAATAATATGACAAAAAGAAAAAAAAAATTGCTTTTTTTTTTTTTTTTTTTTATGCCGTAGGTCCCGCAGGGCATTCTAATACACGGCTAAGGTTGTGACTCCTCACTGAGTCCACGTATTCCAAAACTTATAAGAAAATTACTGGAAAAATGGGGACTCGGTACTTGGCGTCTGTCAGTGACAAATCAAACACCCGTGGTTGCTGCGTTACCAGGTGCCTACTTTCATTCATTACAACCATCTCATTGTAAGATGAAACCAACGAATGGAGTTTTTTCTAGGGCCGAGAAAGGTTTAAGTAATTCAGCAGCGGTATCAGCCAGGCACCAGTGGCTCACGTGTGTAATCCTAGTTACTCAGGAGGGAGAGATCAGGAGAATCCAAGTTCAAATCCAGCCCCAGGCAAATCAAATAGTTCCAGAAAACAGGGCTGGTGGAGTGGCTTAAGGTGTAGGCCCCGAGATGAAACCCCAGTACCCATCCCATCCCCTCCACCCCCCAAAGTTCAGAGATATTGTCAAAGTGCTACACGTGTGCTCATCGTCGCCAAGCAAAACTACTGCTGTATTAGATGGAGTTCCCTCTTTATTTATTTATTTTTTCTTTCCGGACCTGGGGTTTGAGCTCCTTTTCATGATGCAGCATCTCGCACAGGAGCCGTCTACATCTTGTTTAACGCACACACGCACAGGAGCGACATTTATCGACGGACCTTGCTCGGCCAAAAGACAAGATAAAAACTAAAGAGAAAACTCAAACAGCAGATCAGCCTGGTCATTTGCCACTAAGTCTTATCAAAATCACCTCAGCTCGTCTGTCCGTCCGTCCGTCCGTCCGTCCGTGTGAGCACAGACTACCGCCCGGGAGTAAAACTGGCGTGGCGTAGCATAACGCTTATACATTTTTAGGAGTTTTAACTCAGAGAGAAAACGATTCAAAGTACAAATAACAGTAAGCTAAGCATTATCCTTGCTTCTAAGATCTAAGTAGAAGTTTTATTTTTCAGTCTCTATTGAAACGATCCGGTCACTCTAACCGCCCGGCAACTCTCAGTTAGCAAAAGTAAGCATTCTTTGTGAAAGAGCAGGTCACAAGAAATATTTTCTGGACTCTAGTTTTTTTTTGTGGTTGTTTTTTGTTTTTTAAAGTGACAATAGATTCCAGTTATCACCAGGAATCTAAATGAAAACTCACAAAGGGTAGCTCTGAAATCCTGTCCTCTTCCTACCCCTTATCACGATTAAGCAAATAAAAGTATTTATTTAAAGGAACTATCAACAAGTCATCGGTACTGCACATCCACCGATGAGCGAGTCCCCCTGAACTTCCACAGCCGGTCCGCACGAGCGACCGACCGCCCGCTTCAAAAATCCAACCCATCGGAGCTCTAGCTAACAACCACACAAATACAAACCCAGCAGTGACAAAACACCGGAAACGTTCACAAAGCGAGACAAGAAAGACGTGACGTGAACACATCTTTTCGTTCTCTCTCTCCGTAAGCCACTTTCCACTGCCGTCTAAAGCTTCCATTTTATAATCTCTGAAAGAGGAGACGCATCCTCGACTGGACTTTCCCAACCACCCACAACGCGTAGGTAATGGGGATTCATCTCGGGGGTGATGATTTTGGACTGGGTAGAGGCAAGAGCGTTGTCCATGCCACAGGCTGGCAGTATGAGGCCCTCAGTTCAAGCCCCAGTACCACCCGCCAGCACCAAAACGGAAGGAAGGAAGGAAGGAAGGAAGGAAAAATAAATACAAAGGAGAGAGAGTGAGTGAGTGAGTGAGTGAGTGAGTGAGTGTGTGTGTGTGTGTGTGTGTGTGAGATCTGAAAGGGCCAAAATAGGATAAGCCAAAAAGTGAACTTTTTTCTTTAAAAAAATCAATAACGTCTTAATGCTTTCTAAAAAATGTAAAACTCGGTAACAACTTTATG
>NW_027395379.1:20000-40000 GCF_047511655.1 Castor canadensis
CCGCGTACCGCGGCGGCGGCGGCGGGCGGGGAAGGACGCGGGCCGCGGGGACCGGCCGGCGCCGATCGCGCCGCAGGGCGCTCGCCGCCGGTCGACGGGGACGACTCGCCACGCGCGGCGGGGAGGGCGGGGCGGGGGTCGGGGGAGGAGCGGGGCCGAAACCCCGCCCTCCTCCCGGGCGCCCCCCTCCCGTACGACCCCGCACGCGCGAGGCGGGCACGACGCCACGCCGGCCGGCGACGACGACTCCCGCGACGGACGGGCCGGAGGACCCGGGTCCGCGCCGACCCCGCCCCCGCACGCGCGCGCCGCGGGACGGGGAGGGCCTCGCCACACTCGACTCACCGAAGGGCCGGGGGCGGGACGGGGCGCCCCGACTTCCCGCGGGCACCTAACGCCGCCGCCGGCGGGGCGGCGGGGCGGAGGACCCGGGGCCGCCGCCGCGGTCCCCACCACGGCGGGCGACACGCGACGAGCGGGAAAGCGAGCCCCCGGGATCGGAGAAGCCGGGCGGAGGGAGAAAACTCGAGACGGGCGGCACGCGAACGTGGCGGACGGCCAACCCCCGGCGCGGGGAGGCGGCGTCACAAGGGCCGCGGGGACGCGGCACCGGTCACCCGCGAGGTCGCCGGGGAAACGACCGCCTCGGGGAGCCCGGCCTTCCGCCCGGTCCGGGACCCACGCACGGGAATCTCACCGCCAGCGCCCCCGCGGCGCATCGGCGGTCCCGCGCGCGAGCCCCCACCCGGGACGGACCGACCCGGACCCGCCGTCGGCGACGGACCCACGGCGACGCCTCGTCGAGGCCGAGCCCGCGTCCTCGCCGAGCCGGTCGCGGCTCCACCCCCGCACACGTCACCGACCGTCTCACGGCGACCGGTCGCCCGGGCGCACGGCGAGGATCGGCGACGGCGAGGGCGGACGGGAGCCCCACCCCGGACGGGGAAGCGGACGGGGAGAGACCCGCGGAGCGCACGGCCCGGGGCCGCCGGGGAAACCAGGCGGGATCCCACCGCCCCCCCACGGGGGCGGTCCCGCCATCGCCCGCGACGCCCGGAAGCCGGAGCCCGGCGGAGTCCGAAGAGCACCCCCCACGGGAGGAGTCACCTCCTCCCGCGAGGAGAGAACACCCGCGTCCACCAGCCCCGTCGACGGGGACTCCCACGCGCGACTCCGCCGACGTCCGCACGCCGGGGAGGACGACCGCCTCGGCGGCCTCGCTCGAGAGAACCCCACACGCGTACGGCCCCCTTCCTCCGGGGGACGGGCACCCACCGTCGCGGCGCCCGGCGCGAGGGGCGCGACGGGCCACCCGGGCCCACGCCGGCGCCGGCACACCGCCGTCGGCGCCAACGGCCGGCGACACGGGACGGGAGCGGGCGGAGAGCCCCTCGCGGCGGCGGCGGCGGCAGCAGCGGCGGCGGCGACGGCGACGGGAGGGTGAGGGGAGGGGCGGGACCGACCGGGACGTCCGCCACACCACCGACCCCCAACACACCCCCCCCACCGGACACACCACGCGCCAGCGGAGCGAGACCTCGGCGCACGCTCGCGGGCAGGCCCCCGAGAGAGCCGGACACCGGCCGGGACCCCCCCGCGGGACCCTCCCCCAGCTCGGAGGGGGGAGGCGCGGGCACGCATCGGATCGGGACAGACGCGTCGGACGGCTGACTTTCGCGCAGCGAGAACGTAGGCGGGCGGGCAGACGCGGGGGGGAGGCGGGCACCTCCCCACCTCTTCGCAAAGCACGCCCCGCTCGGATCGCTAGAGAAGAAACTTTGCTCACTGAGGGTGGACCGAACCCGGCCCACCGGCCCCCGTCGGTCCGCAGAGGCGGGATCCGTCCGCGGGAGTGGCCAGGCGAGGGGGGGTCTGCGGTATAGGTAAGCACGGGGCACACGTCGAGCACTCGCGGTCAGAGGCCGGGGCGACCTCACGTTGTCTTCCGCTCAGTCCGCCGGGTGGCACGGCAGAACGGCCCACGGCCCGCCACGATCGCTCGACACGCCCGCGCGCGGCCAACCGGGAGAGGCGGCGCGCGGGCGTGCGCCCGCCCCAAGGACCGAGTCGCACCCGCGACACGGCCGTCAAGAAGCGGCAGGCGGCCTTCGCCGCCGCCGCCCTCTCTCTCACCGCCTCGACCCCCCTTTTCTCTGGCCGATGGCCTCGAGAAGCCCGCCAACGCGGACGGGGCAGCCCCGCCACAGCGGCGACCGGAGCAGAGACACCGGGGGACACGGGAACGGCACCACCGCTCAGCCTCGGGCACCTCGAGTCGACCCGGAGCGCTCCAGGAGCACCGCGAAGGGCCGACGACGCACGGAACGCGGCTCGCGCGCCCGAGGAGGACGCGCGGCACGGCGTGGGAAACGCGGGCCCCTGCCCCACCGCGGGGAGGGGCCGACCCACCGCCAAGGCACCAGGGCGCGGGAGGGGTGATCCCCTCTCCCGCACGTCTGGGTCCCCGACCACGAGGAGAGGGCGGGAAAGGCGAAGGTCAGGCCGGATACCGCACCCCTGCCTTCCGCACACCACCGGCAGGTGGGGCGGAGAAGCGAGGGGCCCGCTGGCAGCACGAGAAGAGCGGTCCCATTCGCAGTGAATGTCCGTCCCTCGCCTGGCGCGGCTTAGGCCCGGCCCGGGGAGAGCACCACGTCACCACATCGATCGCGAGAAGGGAGGCGAAAACGGCCAGACCCCGCCACCCGGGAGGGCAGGGCGCCGAGTCGGGAAAGACAAAAGCGAGCCTGAGTTTCAAAACACGAGACAAAACCAAAACAGCAGCCGAGCAGGAAGAAACGCCTCGGGAAAAGGCAACCCCCTCGTAAAAGGCCAAAAAAGGGGGAAGGGGGGAGAGTCGAGCGCGGGTGGCGCACGCCCGCCGTATCCCAGCACTCGTGAGCAGCCTCGGGATGGCCCAAGCACGCGAATGCGGGAGAGAGCCCCAAACAAAACAAAACAAAAAAACAAAAACAAAACACAGAAAGCGCGGGGAACCAGCACTCGGGAGGCCGGGGCGGTGGCAGGGCCGGTCTTACAGAAACAGCCCCTCGCTCAGATAACCAAAAAAAAAAAAAAAAAAAAAAAAAAAAGGAAAAGCAGCCGGTAGAGGCCGGGGTAGGAAAAGGCAGGCGAGGACAGCCACCAGAAAGAAGCCCAACTTTAAAAAGCCTCGCCCGCTCCCCGAACCCCCCCCGGGTGAGAGCGACGGACAAACCCAGCAGCACGGGAACGCCTGACACGCAAAGGGGCACCGGGGCCCCGCCAAAGTCCACGGAAAAGTCGGGTTGTCCCAAACGCCGCCTCACCGAGGCCCGTGGCGGGAAGCGCGCGGGGAGCAGAGGGCCCCCGGCCGGCGCCTCGTCCGCCCGCCACACCGAACACCTCCGGGTCGCCGTCGATGTCGGAACCCGGAGGCGGCCTCGAGATCGGAGCACTCGGACGTCCAAAGAGCCTGCGCGCCGGCACGACGGGCTCCCGAAGCGCGCGGAGGGCGGCAGAAAAGCCACAGAGACGGGCGTCCGAGGAGAGCGGCTCCGTCCACCCCTCGGCGACAACCACCGAGGGACAGCGTGTCAGCACTTACCTGCAGGTACAAAACGCCCGCGTCGCCAAGCTAAAAGTGCGTGCCCGGAAGCGGGGCGAGTCCACCGGTGACGGCGGCCTCCCGGAACCGAGTCCCGGCCACCCGTGTCCAGGACGTCCCCATCAGAGACACGACCGGAGCCCACAGGGATAGCTGGTCGACCCCTCTGGGGGCAGAAAGGGACCCCGGCGACGACTCGAGAGCCGTAGCGGGCCGGGCACACCTTCCCCGGCCGGTGAGCGGAACGCGGAGCGGGGGGCGGGGGGGGGACTCACCCGCGGCAGGCACCTCCGACGAACGGACCGCGCGAGGGCACGCGGGCGGGCGAGGCCGCGTCTGCGCCGGGCGACCGCCTACCCGGGGACCGGTCCGTGACTCCCGAGGAGCCAGGGCCGGCCGGCGGCCGAGCGGCCCCGTCCCAACTCCAGCCCCCAAGGCTCGTGCTCGCTCCGTCCGCTAGGCCTCCGCTCGCGGAAGAGCTCTCCGGAAAGTCCCGGACCAGCCGCACCAGCAGACGCGGAGCCCGGGAGCGCGGCGACAGCCTGCCCTCCCGCGAACCCGCAGGTCCAAACTACGACAGACAGGCGACGCAGCGCCACCGCGCCACCGCGGCCGCAGGGCCGCCCGGCTCCCCGGAGCAGCCGGGACTCTGCCCGGCTCACCACGGCCACACGTCATCCCTTGGCCCGGCCGCGGAAGTCAAAGGGATGCCTGCTATATAAAAGCGGCCGCCAGGTGGCGCTCGCCTTCAACTCCACTTGCACTTCCACGGGATCGCTCGCCCGCCCGACTCCCAGACCCGGAGGGGACGTGGAAAAAAAAAAAAATCACACGGAGAGGCGCTCCGCTGGGCTCTCGCCATCCTCCCCGCCCTCGCTCCCACCCTCGGCCGCCAGCCCCGGGCGCCTAAAAACAAAAGAAAAGAGGAAAGCCAGCGGCGTGCCGGGGGCCGGGCGGGCTCCGGCCGCGAAAGCGAAACAAACCACGGGAAGGACAGCTGAGGGAACCCATCGGCCCCTCCCGGAGAAAAACGGGAGGAAACGAGAGGCTCTTGCTCCGAGACACACAGACCCAGCTAGGTCCACGACCCCGGGACCGATTGACACACAAAGTCCGTCCGCCTGACAGCCAGCCGAGTCGGGGGCGGGAGGGGACTGACTCCGCCGAGACCGTGACGGCAGGTCAGGTCCTTCCCGGCACCCGAGTCACAGAACACGCCAGGATCGATCCCGCCGCGGCTTCGCGTCTCGGGCTGCGCTCCGCGCGGGCGGCCGGGGAGAGAGGTGTTGATCTTTGGGGCCTCAGGATCGTGGGGGTGGCGGAGCCGATCAAGGGGTGGAGCGCCTGCCTAGTAAGTTTAACCGTGTGCTCCAGAGCAGGCAGATTCGCTAGTCCAGTCAGGAGGAGGAGGAGGAGGAGGAGGAGGAGGAGGAGAGCATGTCTGTCTGAGTTTCAAAAAAAAAACAACCTCTCCGAGGGCCGGGCGGGCCTCCGGCCGCGAAAGCCAAACAAACCACGGGAGGACCGAGGGACAGACACCTCCTTGAGCCCAACGGCCCCATCTGGAGAACACAGGGGGGAAACGAAACGAGCGGCTCTTTCTCCGAGACATGACAGACAGACAGTCCAAGGTCCACGACGCCGGGACCGATTCATACAGAAAGTCCGCCTGACAACCGACTCCACACCCCACTCACCCCGAGACCTCCCAGGAGTCAGATCCCGGCCGTGGCTTCTCATCCCACCCCACATTCGTTCCACGCAGCGTCCGCTAGGTGACGCCCCGGGACCTTGGAAATCGTCCCATCCCTGACAGGGCAGCCCCGAGGAAGTCAAAACTGCCCCTTCCTTCGTGAGGCTTGTGAATTCACGGCGGGCAGCGACGAGAGAAAGAGAAGCGGCAAGGGCCTTGGGAGACCCCAGAGAGGAGTTCAAAAAGGAAACCGGACCCAGAGGTGTACAGACAGCGCTTCTTCCCCGCCCCCCCCCGCCCCCCCCCCCACACGCACAGAGTCCATCTGTCCCGCCCTGTCCAGACAGAAGCCCAGGAGGACTCTCCGGGGATGCTGCTGTTTCCAGCAGTTCAGGATCTGATAGCGGTTTCAACTTCACTCTCCTCGTCTGCAAAATCGCACCCCCCCCTCCCTCCCGTGTCCCTGTCCCTTCCCGGGTCCTCGGTGTCACTCACTTCACATCCCCTCCCTCCCCTGTGTCCCTGTTTGACAGGGAAGAAGAAAAGAACCCCGCCGCCGCCGCCGCCGCCGCCGTCGCGCAGATACACGTAAAGGACAGCGCCTCTCAGCTCCTCACCACACAGCATCAGTGGGGGTCACAGTGACACGAACACGACACGACACGAGAGAGCCTCCTCTGACAGGGAACGATGAGAACCGGGGGCCCGGCCCGCCCCCGCCCGGGAATATCAAGTCGGGCCCTGGCACCGGCTGGGGTGCTGTTGGGAATACATTGGCCGTGTGTGGCCTCCACAGAGCACTCGGGAAGCTCCACTTGTCCAGCATCCACACAGGGTTTGGTCTGTCGGTCTAAACATCAAATGCCTGCTTTTTTTTTTTTTTCCTACGTGATTTAAGAAGGTAGTGTGTCAAAATAACTACGACTCTGACTCTATGATTTTAGACGCATGATGCATTCAGACAGAATGCTCGTGACATCTGAAAGTACAATGGGGTGTAGTTTGAGCTATATACAGTGTGTCGCATTTGTGTTTTATGGAACATAGCTGGTATAAATTCACATCAGGAACATCAGAGAGAGTTATGACTTCAGGATGTCAGATGGAACCCCCATCACGTTACCCATCAAGAAATAGTTACAGAGGATACACCAGATACACCAAAGGAAATGGGGAGGAGGCTCCTGTAGGTGTCACCTGGCTGGCAGGCACGGCCAGGAGTGAGAGGGGAGCTCCTTTATTCAAACAGAGTTATGTTTTGAGAACACTTTCAGGTTCCCAGCAAAGCTGAAAAGAAGGGAGGAAGGGAGAAAGGAAGGAGGGAGGGAAGAAGGACGGAGGGAGGGAGGGAGGGAGGCAGAGAGAGGGAGAGAGAGAGAGAGAGAGAGAGAGGAATACAAAGAGAGAGATAAAGAGTTAGAGAAGTAGACAGAAATGCAGAGTGAGCTAAGAAAGAACTAAGTGGAGAGAGAGGTAGAGAGAGTTAAGAGAGAGGTAGAGACAGAGAGAGGAAAGGAGGGAGAGAGAGGGAGGGAGGGAGAGAGAGAAATGTAAACGGAAACAGAAGTAGAGAGAGAGTTGAGAGAGAGAGGGAGGGAGAGAGAGAGAGAGAGAGAGAGAGAGAGAGACTCTACCTCCCTTTCTCCTCTACCTCTTATCTTCTCTCTGCCTCTCTCCTCTCTCTCTGAACTTTCTGTTTACCTTTCTCCCTCCCTCCCTCCCTCCCTCCTCCCTCCTCCTCACAGGTGAGAGATTTTCTCTGGAGTTAGGTCTTTTGCCACGAAGGGGAGCCCTGGCCCGCCTCGGAGGCCCACAACAGCCCTCAGACTCAGCAGAGGGCCCACGCTCGGGCGTCCTGCTGTCCTTGCCCTATTTCACCGGGAGATGGCGGGAGAGAACCGCTTAGGACGCCAGCAAGCGAGAGCTCGCTCAAGGGAGGGGCTCCTCCCGGGCGGGTTTTCCCGCCCAAGGACAAAGGCTGGAACAAAAGGCACGGTTTGTAAGAGAGGAGCACTTGTGAAAAGGAGCTCAGAACTTGGTTTACAAAGTAGAAAAGGGACTGCGGATGGCACTCAGTGACAGACGGCCTGCTTAGAGAGTCCCAGGCCTGTCGGAAAGGTCACACCGGTGATAGCGCGTGGGGGAGGGGGTTCCAACCAGTTCTTCTGGCACGGAGAGGCAGCCGTCTTTGTCTTGCAAATCGAGTCACAGCAAAGACAAAAAGAGACCCATTGAAAGCTGTTAAAAGCCCCACCTATGTACCTCAGGACTTCCTGCAAAAGCAGAGTTGGCTGGACGAGACACTGAACTGACCCTAGATCACGGTTTATGGATTCCTCGGTTTTGTTTAAGATGTATGCTTAAAAGAAGAAAATTTTTAAAAATCCTTCAGAACGGAGGGTTGCGGCTCATGTGGCAGAGTGCCTCTCTAGCAAGCACAAGGCCATCAGTTCAAACCCCAGCACCGATAGGCAGCTACATAAATACATACAGAAATGAACAAGAACATGAATAAAGACATAAATAAACAAAACAGTGCTGGGGGGTTGGGGCTGGGGACAGCTGGCCTAGCGTTCAGTTCACGAGGCCCTGGGTTCCATCCCCATACCGGAGGATAGCCCAAAAAAAAAAAAGAAAAGAAAAGAAAAAAGAGCTTTTGGATCTGCTTAGTGCTTTGTTTTCCACATAGAAGAAAAGTTTGTTTTCATTTCGGGCTGTGTATCACGGACAGCAATTTGGAAATGAGATTCTTTCAATACAATAATTAAGGGCTGCCTAGCAAGAAGGAGGCCCTGAGTTCAAACCTCAGTAGCACACAAAAACAAACCAAAAAATGAGAAAGAAGAAGATAAAAAGAGGGCCGGAGGCAGTAGTTCAAACCAGCAGTAGTTCAAACCAGCAGTAGTTCAAACCAGCAGTTAGGTAGCTTACTGCAGATAGCCAACAACTTTTCTGGAGAGAAACAGCCATCCAAATCCAAACCATTTGTGGTACACTCCCGTCATCCAGGCACTAGAGCACCTTCCCTATGGTGTGCATCTAAGGAACGAGGAGGCCAGGCCGCTACCATCCTGAGATCAATCCCCAGTATTGCCAAAAAAGAAACCCCCCAAAAATTAGGAAGCAAGTCCATTTGAAGTGAGTTCAAATTCCTGTCCTGCCAAACAATAAAGATTAAATAAATAAATACACAAAACACCGAACATACGTACAGACATACATAACATGCGGCAGCAACCACCAAAAAACACCCATGCCTTTCTTACAGCCCGACCAGCTCCAGCTCCTTTTCTCTGTTAAAGCAATTTTTTTTTTTTTTGGTGGTACTGGAGTTTGAACTCAGAAACACAAGCTTGCTAGGCAGGCACTCTGACACTTGAGTCACTCCGCCAGCTCCCACTTTTTCTATTAAGATCACATCTCTACACAGAGACCCTCTGTGCCTGCTCATCTGTAAACTACTCGGAGAGTCTGCTACACGTCTGTCACATCAGCACAGGGACTCCCACTTAAGCAGAAGATACTCCAGCCCACATCTAGGAATGTCTAACCCTAACCCTAACCCTAACCCTAACCCTAACCCTAATCCCCGTCCCACTGACTGCCTCTCAGACTCAGAGGACTAGCTTTTTTCTAGACCAGGTCCAACGTGAGTGAGACTCTGTGTTTCTTTTGTTTCCGAAAACACATCTCTTATGGAATGCCTGTTCCCTTGCCCCGTACAGAGGCCTCCCATCTTGAACCGACCTATTCCCTGAGATGGGAGACACGCACTCCCCCACCTTCTCTGCTTCCCCCCCCCCAACAAAACCCAATCGTGAAACCGCTGTTATTTTCATCAGGACATGGAGTTACCAAGACATAAAGTGACTTCCTTCAAGCTACAACAATTAGAATGACATGATGGAAGAGGGGCTTGGTTTTGGTTTTTTGAGACAGGATCTCTGAGGAAACTGTGTAGGCCGTCACCACGTAACTCCAGGGGGGACTTCCAGTTCTTAGAAGAATTACTATTCCACATTCAATTTGAGAAATAAATTAAATATTGGAAGATGACACCATTTTCTGGTGAACGGTGAATTGTCACCTCCCTATAGTTAGAATCAACGGTAGAAAAGGAACATAAGGTTTTCACATCCTTTCCCTGAAGGAAAGCATAGGCTTTTTTCTTTTTTACACCCCCAAGCGTATCAGATGACAGGACGTAAATGTAGTCAATGAGAATCGGAAGGGGGAGAAAATCAGAGACCCTTCCATTATACTCCCACCTTTACAAGGACCGGGGTTGTGGTTCAAGTGGTACAGCTTGAACCTCTGCTTGGTGAGCAGGAGGCCCTGAATTCAAACCCCGGTCTCACCCCGCCCCCCCCCCCGATTTAAATAAATAAAAGGAAAAAAAATGAAATAAATAAATAAATAAATAGGTGAAGCTTGAGCAAATTCAGTGGTATGGTATTTCACCAGGGGTGGGAGAAAAATCCTTCCCATAAGAGGAGTGAGGGAATCATCAGGCAATAGAGTAAGTTTCAAAAAATTCTTTTCACTTTACATACATGTACATTGTATATTTTTTTGCACTTCACACATAAAATGTTTTTAAGTTCCATATATGGACACATAGATAGATAGATAGATAGATAGATAGATAGATAAGATAGATACGTATGTCACACACGCAGAAGCACACATATGCACACGTATTTATTTGTAGTACTGGGGTTTGAACTCAGGGTAGGCACAGTACCACCTGAGCCACTCGCCAGCCCAAATACTAACATAGGATTAAACTTAAGGCTTTGCTCTTGCTAGGCAGGGGCTCTGCCTACACCACAGCCACACCACATTGCCCTTCCTCCCAAATATATTTTGAATTACTATTACTGTCGTCGTCGTCGTCGTTGGGACTGACTGGGATTTACATTCAGGGGCTCAAGCTTGCTTCAGTTTTCAGCAGCCAGATGCTCTCCCCCCCGCCCCCCCCCCGCCCCCCATCGTAACTACTTTCCAGGGGCCGAGGCCAGGTCGCAGGAGAATATCGGCTGCAGATGGATCCCTGGCCTTCTCGGGGACACCACACAACCCTGGCTGTACTAAAGCTGAGCATATGTTCTTTCTTCTTTTTTTTTTTTTTTATTATTCATAGGTGCATACAAGGCTTGGGTCATTTCTCCCCCCTGCCCCCGCCCCCTCCCTCTCCCCCCCACCCCCTCAATACCCAGCAGAAACTATTTTGCCCTTATTTCTAATTTTGTTGTAGAGAAAGGATAAGCAATAACAGGAAGGAACAAGGGCTTTTGTGGGTTGAGATAAGGATAGCTATACAGGGAGTCGACTCACATCGATTTCCTGTGCGTGTGTGTTACCTTCTAGGTTAATTCTTTTCGATCTCACCTTTTCTCTAGTTCCTGTTCCCCTTTTCCTATTGGCCTCGGTTGCTTTTAAGGTATCTGCTTTAGTTTCTCTGCGTTAAGGGCAACAAATGCTAGCTAGTTTTTTAGGTGTCTTACCTATCCTCACCCCTCCCTTGTGTGCTCTCGCTTTTATCATGTGCTCAAAGTCCAATCCCATTGTTGAGTCTGCCCTTGATCTAATCTAATGTCCACATATGAGGGAGAACATACGATTTTTGGTCTTTTTTTTTTTTGAATTTTCATGCTTTTCACTCAGCTCACGAAGTGAGAAGCGGAAAAAAACTGACACTGTCACTTGATCTTTTCTCCCCTAATGAAACACTCATGCATTCTGCCAGCCTTCTTTCAGTGATCTTTTGGTTTCTTAATAATGTAGGGATCACAGTATAGCAAAGGGAAATAATGTCTCTGCTTGGTGCTTTTAAGCAAAAGGCAGACTGGGAAGAAGTAGGTATGTCCCTGACTGAGAAGCCTGTTTCATTTTGGAACAGATTCAACTTAGTTTCGGGGAAAATCTAGAATTCATTCATAGAGTTAGAAACGAACCAGGAAGACAATGATGGGCGGGGGTACAGCTCGGTGGTAGAGTGTGCTTGCCTAGCGTGCGCAAGGCCCCGGGTCTGATCCCCAACGTGGAAAAAAAAAACTTTACGTGGCAATTGCTGCCTCGCATCCCTTTCAGAGCATTTGACAGCACGACTCATTCCTAATTCTTCAACATTTGAAGAGATTACGACAACTGAAGAATTTCAAACGAAAGTCCACTTAGGCGATAGACAGCAATGGAACTAGAAAACCGTTTACTATCCAGTTGCCATGCGTTAGGGTTATACTAAGTGTCGTTACAGACCCTGTCCGGCAGGGAAAATTGAGAAAACCATAGTCCCTTCTAACAACAGTCTGTCTAGATGTCACCATAAAGGCAAAAGGTTTGTTCTTATGCCCATTTCCTCTAAGTAAACCAGACCACACCTGTGGGGTCAAAATACAAAAATACATGAGGCTCAAAGCACCATGACTGAAGACAAGTCAGTTATAACACCTGCTGTATGAGCAAAGGCAGAGAACATAGTGTTCCCTTTGTCAAACCATTCTACATAGCACTACTTCCAACTCCCCTCTTGATCCCAGCCCTTGATTTCCCAAATTCAATGTTTGGTGTACCTAGGTCATTACTGAATTCAGCTTTCTGGGTCCTTTAATTTGCTGTGTAGGTACTCTATCCTAAATGTGATTAATTGCAAAAAAATAAAATAAAATAATAATAATAATAATAATAATCTCTTCAAGAAACCTTCATAACAAAATACCAGATTCCCCACTGACAAGAAAAGGGGATCAAGTTTAACAGGCCAGAATAGAAGACAAGGAGTCTGGCAAAGCATAGAAGGCACATGACAGCTCTGACCTCAGACCCCTATGCTAAAGGAGTCACTGGCAAAAAACCCCAAGGTATAAGAGCTTAACTGTCCAGAGTCAAGTGGGAAATGAATGTGTCTTCCCATCTAGTCATCCTCTGAGCTCTCAGCAGACCTTTCATCTGTAGCCACTTTCCAATTTGTGCATTTATCTGTCCTCTCCTGTATTTCATCGTTAGCCAGGCTAACCTCACTCAGAATGATGTTCTCCAGTTCCATCCAATTACCAGCGAATGATAACATTTCGTTCTTCTTCACGGCTGCATACGATTCCATCGTGTATAGATACCACGTTTTCTTAATCCATTCGTCAGCGGTGGGGCATCTTGGCTGTTTCCATAACTCGGCTATTGTGAATAGTGCCGCAATAAGCACGGGTGTGCAGGTGCCTCTGGAGTCATCCCTTTTCACAGTCTTTTGGGTATAGCCCCAAGAGCGGTATTGCCGGATCAAACGGTAGATCGAGGTCAAGCTTTTTAAGTAGCCTCCAAATTTTTTTCCAGAGCGGTCGTACTAGTCTACATCCCCACCAACAGCGTACCGAGGGTTCCTTTCACCCCCCCCCCCCGCATCCTCGCCGACACCCGTTGTCGGTGGTGTTGGCGATGACGTTGGCTGTTCTGACAGGGGTGAGGTGGAATCTCAGTGTGGTTTTAATTTGCATTTCCTTTATCGCTAGAGACGGTGAGCATTTTTTCATGTGTCTTTTTGGCCATTTGAATTTCTCCTTTTGAGAAAGTTCTGTGTAGTTCACTTGCCCATTTCTTTATTGGTTCATTAGTTTTGGGGGAATTTAGTTTTTTAAGTTCCCTATATATTCTGGTTATCATCAGTCCTTTGTCTGATGTATAGTTGGCAACTATTTTCTCCCACTCTGTGGGTGTTCTCTTCAGTTTAGAGACCATCGCTTTTGACGAACAGAAGCTTTTTAGTTTTATGAGGTCCCATTTATCTATGCTATCTCTCAGTTGCTGTGCTGCTGGGGTTTCGTTGAGAAAGTTCTTACCTATACCTACTAACTCCAGAGTACTTCCTACTCTTTCCTGTACCAGCTTTAGAGTTTGGGGTCTGATATTAAGATCCTTGATCCATTTTGAGTTAATCTTGGTATAGGGTGATAGACATGGATCTAGCTTCAGTTTTTTTGCAGACCGCTAACCAGTCTTCCCAGCAGTTTTTGTCGAAGAGGCTGCTATCTCTCCATCGTATATTCTTAGCGCCTTTGTCAAAGACAAGTCGGTGATAGTCGTGTGACTTCGTATCCGGGTCCTCTGTTCTGTTCCACTGGTCTTCGTGTCTGTTTTTGTGCCAGTACCGGGCTGTTTTTATCGTTATTGCCTTGTGATACAGTTTGAAGTCAGGTACCGTGATACCTCCTGCATCGTTCTTTTGGCTGAGTGTCGCCTCGGCTATCCGCGGCCTCTTGTGTTTCCATATAAATCTCACGGTAGATTTTTCGATCTCTTGCAGAAACCTTGTGACTTCTTCCTGTACTGCTATGTGGTATTTAACTCTGGAGTTCATGCGTGTTAACTTGCAAGAAAGAGTGCTTCAGACTGTGAGGGAAAATATTCTGCACGAGTAAAGCCAGAAAATGGTCAATTTAAAGGCTCTGGACAGTCTGTAGAAAAATTCTTTTATTTTTTCAAGTCACCTGCAGAAATAAAGGAATGTTGCCTATCATTTTATCTTATTGACATTTCGACCTGTATTGCCCAGCATTGTTTTCCTTGGGACACGTGCACGTATGTTTACATGTATTTTGTTAAAATTGGGTTAGAGCATGTGTAGTGAGTTGTAGCACATTTTACCAACTAAATGAGTTCTGTGAAAATAAAGACTCTTTTGTAACATTGATGTAAATGACTCCAGGATAGTCCATGGTGTGGCCGTATAATTTTTTCCACGCTTCCCATGCTGAGGATGAGGAGACTGGAGACAGGGAGGTTAAGAAGAGTGGCCCACGATCAAAAAGGAAGGGCAGGACCCAAACCTGACTCACCCCGAAGCCTACACCTGTGGCTTGCTGCACCACTCTCCAGCTCTTTCTGTGATTTGAGAGAATCAAGGACGATTTTCAGTTTTGTGGCTTGTCAGTGGCCTTGACTGGCTCATCCTCTCTGCCGGGACTCACTTCACGTGTGAGTAGTTGGACCATGAATCCTCGCAGAGGAAGATACCAGGCTTCACCAGGAAATGGGTCCTGAGGCAGCCTCAAGATCTGAACGAGGCAAGTGCTTGCAATTCCAGTTACTTAGGAGGCCACAGCAGGAGTATCCAGGTTTGAAACCAGCCTTGGAAGCATAGCAAGTCCTCATCACAAAAAACAAACACGGATGAACCAAAAAACCACGGGGCCGGTGTCTCTGCTGTGACTCCTGGTCTGTCCTGTCCTGGCCAGTGTTAGCTGTGAGCCTAGCTCTTGCAGCTGTGAAACGAAGCACATGCCCACATGTCTACATCCGTGTTTGACTGCCTCAAGTAAATTTATGTATAAAAATGTCCTTATGAATATCATTAAGTGGTACGTTAACATGGCTACTTCTCTAATTGCCTTAATTTTCCTAACACAGATTAGGTATTTCTAAATTAATTCAGGACCATGATTCGTGGTATTCTGACTGTGGAGCAAGTGGGAACCAGCTCCGGCAAGGCCGACTGTTTGCACACACGATGGGAGCGACAGGTGACGGGGATACACACAGGTTCTCATCTGCGAGAGAACCGGTGGGGTTAGGAAAATCCAGGCCATCGCCATAGAGCTGAGTCCTTACTCCAGAACTTTCTGTGATGACGGAAGGGTTTCTCTGTGATGGGCACCTGAGCACATGGGATGTGACTGGCACAACCAAGGAGCTGGACTTTAAATTTCACTTATTTTTAACTAATTTAAATATGAATAGCTAATGTGGATAGCAGTTTCCAGAAGGAATGGCACAGCTCCAGAGCAAAAGTGGATTTGTTCAGTGATTTCAGGTTTTTAGCTAAACTCACAAGACCAGCAAATCAGTTGAGTTTGCCTTTACGATTCTGAAATTCCAGCCACTGAAGCCTTCCCATGATTTCTGTCTTTTTGCTTTTTCGTGGTGCTGGGGATTGATCCCAGGGCCTTTCGATCTCTTTAACGAACGTCATTGGAATTTTGATGGGAATCGCGTCCAACACGTAGATGACTTTGGGGAGTACCGACATTTTTACTGCGCCGATTCTCCCAATCCACGAGCACGCGTACGTTCTTCCTAAAGCTTGCAATCGTCCGCTATCCTCATCTCCCCCCACCCACCCCCACCCACTCCCCCCCGCCATCTGCCGCGCGCGTGCGCGCACAAACACACACAGAGAGAGAGAGAGAGAGAGTTGACCTCAGGGCCCCATGCTCACCAGGTAGACAACTCTACTACTTGAGCCACGCCCCTAGCCGAGTTTTTGTCTTTTTGTTTGTTTTGGGTGGGTGTGGTGTGGTGTGGTGTGGTGTGGTGCTTCTTCTGGGTGGCCGGGGGACAAGATGGCTGGCGGGCCAGGGCAGAAAATGGCGGGCCTTCGTGTGTCAGCGGGGGAGGGGAACTAGAGTCGGAACTCGGTGCTTCTGCGCTCCAATCGCTTCAGTGCAATTGGGCTTCCGGTCCAGTTCGCTATGGTTATTTTGGAGAAGAGGGGTCTCTGGAATTATTTGCCCAGGCTAGCTCATGCCTCAGCAAATCAAAGAAATCAAGGATTTCCCGTTCACAGCAAGCCAAAGGGTGCCAGTGTGCGTGAAGTTTAAAGTTCACCGCACAGATAACCTTTACACCTGGATCATCAGCAGACAAGGAGAAGGCAGAGGGCAAGAAGCAGTCACCTGCTCCCAGCTATGGCAGTGAAGGAGACACACAGAACCGTATTAGAATTTGGAAAAGAAAAGAGGGGAACCCTGTCCCCACTTTACTCTTTTCTATCTCAGCAAACTCTCTCGCTGTACACTAAACTGAAAGAAAGAAAGAAAGAAAGAAAGAAAGAAAGAAAGAAAGAAAGAAAGAAAGAAAGAAGAAAAGCAAAGGGCTTGTGGCTCAGGAAACAAAACAAAATCAAAGGAGATTGCAGTTACCTTCCAAATAAAGAAGGTCAAGTACCTTTTATTACATACATATACCTAAAGAAATGCTGACATAGAGTTCACACTCCAGGGGAAAACAGAAAGAAAGACATTACAGAAATACCAGAAAGATACTCAATCATCAAGTAGCTATGAGTTGAATGATTCTCATATTTGCAAACAGACTCTGTGGCAATTCGATGTTTTGTAAAGGGAAAACAGAGGCAGGTGTCTTTTCCCTGTTTCACCAGTTTGAAATTTGAGGTTTCAATGTTACCGTCCCCCACACCACAACAATAATATGACAAAAAGAAAAAAAAAATTGCTTTTTTTTTTTTTTTTTTTTATGCCGTAGGTCCCGCAGGGCATTCTAATACACGGCTAAGGTTGTGACTCCTCACTGAGTCCACGTATTCCAAAACTTATAAGAAAATTACTGGAAAAATGGGGACTCGGTACTTGGCGTCTGTCAGTGACAAATCAAACACCCGTGGTTGCTGCGTTACCAGGTGCCTACTTTCATTCATTACAACCATCTCATTGTAAGATGAAACCAACGAATGGAGTTTTTTCTAGGGCCGAGAAAGGTTTAAGTAATTCAGCAGCGGTATCAGCCAGGCACCAGTGGCTCACGTGTGTAATCCTAGTTACTCAGGAGGGAGAGATCAGGAGAATCCAAGTTCAAATCCAGCCCCAGGCAAATCAAATAGTTCCAGAAAACAGGGCTGGTGGAGTGGCTTAAGGTGTAGGCCCCGAGATGAAACCCCAGTACCCATCCCATCCCCTCCACCCCCCAAAGTTCAGAGATATTGTCAAAGTGCTACACGTGTGCTCATCGTCGCCAAGCAAAACTACTGCTGTATTAGATGGAGTTCCCTCTTTATTTATTTATTTTTTCTTTCCGGACCTGGGGTTTGAGCTCCTTTTCATGATGCAGCATCTCGCACAGGAGCCGTCTACATCTTGTTTAACGCACACACGCACAGGAGCGACATTTATCGACGGACCTTGCTCGGCCAAAAGACAAGATAAAAACTAAAGAGAAAACTCAAACAGCAGATCAGCCTGGTCATTTGCCACTAAGTCTTATCAAAATCACCTCAGCTCGTCTGTCCGTCCGTCCGTCCGTCCGTCCGTGTGAGCACAGACTACCGCCCGGGAGTAAAACTGGCGTGGCGTAGCATAACGCTTATACATTTTTAGGAGTTTTAACTCAGAGAGAAAACGATTCAAAGTACAAATAACAGTAAGCTAAGCATTATCCTTGCTTCTAAGATCTAAGTAGAAGTTTTATTTTTCAGTCTCTATTGAAACGATCCGGTCACTCTAACCGCCCGGCAACTCTCAGTTAGCAAAAGTAAGCATTCTTTGTGAAAGAGCAGGTCACAAGAAATATTTTCTGGACTCTAGTTTTTTTTTGTGGTTGTTTTTTGTTTTTTAAAGTGACAATAGATTCCAGTTATCACCAGGAATCTAAATGAAAACTCACAAAGGGTAGCTCTGAAATCCTGTCCTCTTCCTACCCCTTATCACGATTAAGCAAATAAAAGTATTTATTTAAAGGAACTATCAACAAGTCATCGGTACTGCACATCCACCGATGAGCGAGTCCCCCTGAACTTCCACAGCCGGTCCGCACGAGCGACCGACCGCCCGCTTCAAAAATCCAACCCATCGGAGCTCTAGCTAACAACCACACAAATACAAACCCAGCAGTGACAAAACACCGGAAACGTTCACAAAGCGAGACAAGAAAGACGTGACGTGAACACATCTTTTCGTTCTCTCTCTCCGTAAGCCACTTTCCACTGCCGTCTAAAGCTTCCATTTTATAATCTCTGAAAGAGGAGACGCATCCTCGACTGGACTTTCCCAACCACCCACAACGCGTAGGTAATGGGGATTCATCTCGGGGGTGATGATTTTGGACTGGGTAGAGGCAAGAGCGTTGTCCATGCCACAGGCTGGCAGTATGAGGCCCTCAGTTCAAGCCCCAGTACCACCCGCCAGCACCAAAACGGAAGGAAGGAAGGAAGGAAGGAAGGAAAAATAAATACAAAGGAGAGAGAGTGAGTGAGTGAGTGAGTGAGTGAGTGAGTGTGTGTGTGTGTGTGTGTGTGTGAGATCTGAAAGGGCCAAAATAGGATAAGCCAAAAAGTGAACTTTTTTCTTTAAAAAAATCAATAACGTCTTAATGCTTTCTAAAAAATGTAAAACTCGGTAACAACTTTATGACAAAATCTGCATTTAAGAAAAGCCTGTGTGGAACCAGCACGATTACAGCTGGGGATGTAGCTCAGCGGTCGAGCGTTTGCCTAGCATGCTAGCAAGGAGGAAGCTCTGGGTCTGATCCCTCCCTCGTACTGCAAATCAGTAGTAAATACATAAATAAATTTATTTTTATAAATTAATAAGTTTATATAAATTTTTAAATAAATAATGTTAGTAAAAATAACTAATGAAAACTCAATACATGAATCCAGCAGTTAGAATCACCCTCATCGCCTTCTTATGTCCGTCCCCCGTCCCCCCGTCCCCCGTCCCCCGTCCCCGTCCCCGTCCCCGTGTCCCCCCACCCCCGTCTCTTTCATCACAAAGAAAAACATTCCAGTGAATCATACTACACAAATATCAGGTTCCTAGAGAAAAAGCTGTAAGTGTTTTTTGGAGTAGGAAAAATAGCAGTAAAAGTTGGGATCTTAAATTGTAAAAACAACCGGCGTCAAATTTGTAACAGCAGAACTCATTCTGTGCAGCGAACATAAGGAAATGTTACTGCGATCATTTCATTTTCTTCGTTTTAAATGAAGAAGTGCTGCCATCTTCTCCCTTCCTTATCCATCCACAGGTTTTCTTAGAGTATTTAAGCACAGTGGGATCTTATCAGAACCAAACAACCACCGGTACTATTTAAAAGCTCTCCACAGCCTCCTAGGCAGGACAGGTTCAAGAGAGAGCAGAACGCCTGTGTTCCATTTCATGCTGATGAAAAGAAGCAGGGATGCTGTGTCACACGGCCGGATCGATGCTCTGAATCTGGGGGTAGAGTGGGGACAAGGTGAGGTCTCGGTCAAGAAACAGCTTTTTACAAATACACAGAAGTCCAGGTCGAATTTGTTAACACAAAGCTGTGTTGCCAGAAAGGCCTCCGTTCGGACGGACGGACGGACGGACGGACGGTGCCCCGTGTCATTTCAGTCTGTGAGTCGTATGGCAAGGGATAGCACTTGAGGAGCTGCTACTTTATCCTCCCAAGTAGGGTACAAGCCGCATGCTTTATAATCTCTCTCACTCTCTCAGTCCGTCCGTCCGACCGTCCCTCCCGCTCCCTCCCTCCCATCGAGGGTGTTTTTATTAGGATGTGCACGTTCAGTATGGGTGAGGGGATTCGTAGTGACAATTCCGAAGCATTTTCTTCATTGCATTTCTCAGCGGAGGCTCTGCCATTCAGAAATTGGAGACCACGATCAGTTGCGAATCCCTCTCCTTTTTCCTTTGTGTTCGGACAAGAAACTGTCCATCTCTGGTGTTTCTTACAGAGTCCTTTCTGACACGCACGTGACTTCTGAACATCACACACCACACACACACACACACACACACACACACACACACACACACACCCCTCTCTCCCGGTAATGCCAAGAGTAGTCATCGAGCGCCACCTATTGTTCATTTTGGGCAACCACTAAGGTTACGAATTCCACAAGACTTCCATGCATGTCCAAAATAACCATAGCAAAATGGAGAGTCGAAACCCCAGTCAGTCCTCAATTCAAACAATCAGCCATGAAACAGTCACGTGCTACACCAGAAGTAC
>NW_027395379.1:55000-72500 GCF_047511655.1 Castor canadensis
GGACCCCCCCGCGGGACCCTCCCCCAGCTCGGAGGGGGGAGGCGCGGGCACGCATCGGATCGGGACAGACGCGTCGGACGGCTGACTTTCGCGCAGCGAGAACGTAGGCGGGCGGGCAGACGCGGGGGGGAGGCGGGCACCTCCCCACCTCTTCGCAAAGCACGCCCCGCTCGGATCGCTAGAGAAGAAACTTTGCTCACTGAGGGTGGACCGAACCCGGCCCACCGGCCCCCGTCGGTCCGCAGAGGCGGGATCCGTCCGCGGGAGTGGCCAGGCGAGGGGGGGTCTGCGGTATAGGTAAGCACGGGGCACACGTCGAGCACTCGCGGTCAGAGGCCGGGGCGACCTCACGTTGTCTTCCGCTCAGTCCGCCGGGTGGCACGGCAGAACGGCCCACGGCCCGCCACGATCGCTCGACACGCCCGCGCGCGGCCAACCGGGAGAGGCGGCGCGCGGGCGTGCGCCCGCCCCAAGGACCGAGTCGCACCCGCGACACGGCCGTCAAGAAGCGGCAGGCGGCCTTCGCCGCCGCCGCCCTCTCTCTCACCGCCTCGACCCCCCTTTTCTCTGGCCGATGGCCTCGAGAAGCCCGCCAACGCGGACGGGGCAGCCCCGCCACAGCGGCGACCGGAGCAGAGACACCGGGGGACACGGGAACGGCACCACCGCTCAGCCTCGGGCACCTCGAGTCGACCCGGAGCGCTCCAGGAGCACCGCGAAGGGCCGACGACGCACGGAACGCGGCTCGCGCGCCCGAGGAGGACGCGCGGCACGGCGTGGGAAACGCGGGCCCCTGCCCCACCGCGGGGAGGGGCCGACCCACCGCCAAGGCACCAGGGCGCGGGAGGGGTGATCCCCTCTCCCGCACGTCTGGGTCCCCGACCACGAGGAGAGGGCGGGAAAGGCGAAGGTCAGGCCGGATACCGCACCCCTGCCTTCCGCACACCACCGGCAGGTGGGGCGGAGAAGCGAGGGGCCCGCTGGCAGCACGAGAAGAGCGGTCCCATTCGCAGTGAATGTCCGTCCCTCGCCTGGCGCGGCTTAGGCCCGGCCCGGGGAGAGCACCACGTCACCACATCGATCGCGAGAAGGGAGGCGAAAACGGCCAGACCCCGCCACCCGGGAGGGCAGGGCGCCGAGTCGGGAAAGACAAAAGCGAGCCTGAGTTTCAAAACACGAGACAAAACCAAAACAGCAGCCGAGCAGGAAGAAACGCCTCGGGAAAAGGCAACCCCCTCGTAAAAGGCCAAAAAAGGGGGAAGGGGGGAGAGTCGAGCGCGGGTGGCGCACGCCCGCCGTATCCCAGCACTCGTGAGCAGCCTCGGGATGGCCCAAGCACGCGAATGCGGGAGAGAGCCCCAAACAAAACAAAACAAAAAAACAAAAACAAAACACAGAAAGCGCGGGGAACCAGCACTCGGGAGGCCGGGGCGGTGGCAGGGCCGGTCTTACAGAAACAGCCCCTCGCTCAGATAACCAAAAAAAAAAAAAAAAAAAAAAAAAAAAGGAAAAGCAGCCGGTAGAGGCCGGGGTAGGAAAAGGCAGGCGAGGACAGCCACCAGAAAGAAGCCCAACTTTAAAAAGCCTCGCCCGCTCCCCGAACCCCCCCCGGGTGAGAGCGACGGACAAACCCAGCAGCACGGGAACGCCTGACACGCAAAGGGGCACCGGGGCCCCGCCAAAGTCCACGGAAAAGTCGGGTTGTCCCAAACGCCGCCTCACCGAGGCCCGTGGCGGGAAGCGCGCGGGGAGCAGAGGGCCCCCGGCCGGCGCCTCGTCCGCCCGCCACACCGAACACCTCCGGGTCGCCGTCGATGTCGGAACCCGGAGGCGGCCTCGAGATCGGAGCACTCGGACGTCCAAAGAGCCTGCGCGCCGGCACGACGGGCTCCCGAAGCGCGCGGAGGGCGGCAGAAAAGCCACAGAGACGGGCGTCCGAGGAGAGCGGCTCCGTCCACCCCTCGGCGACAACCACCGAGGGACAGCGTGTCAGCACTTACCTGCAGGTACAAAACGCCCGCGTCGCCAAGCTAAAAGTGCGTGCCCGGAAGCGGGGCGAGTCCACCGGTGACGGCGGCCTCCCGGAACCGAGTCCCGGCCACCCGTGTCCAGGACGTCCCCATCAGAGACACGACCGGAGCCCACAGGGATAGCTGGTCGACCCCTCTGGGGGCAGAAAGGGACCCCGGCGACGACTCGAGAGCCGTAGCGGGCCGGGCACACCTTCCCCGGCCGGTGAGCGGAACGCGGAGCGGGGGGCGGGGGGGGGACTCACCCGCGGCAGGCACCTCCGACGAACGGACCGCGCGAGGGCACGCGGGCGGGCGAGGCCGCGTCTGCGCCGGGCGACCGCCTACCCGGGGACCGGTCCGTGACTCCCGAGGAGCCAGGGCCGGCCGGCGGCCGAGCGGCCCCGTCCCAACTCCAGCCCCCAAGGCTCGGGCTCGCTCCGTCCGCTAGGCCTCCGCTCGCGGAAGAGCTCTCCGGAAAGTCCCGGACCAGCCGCACCAGCAGACGCGGAGCCCGGGAGCGCGGCGACAGCCTGCCCTCCCGCGAACCCGCAGGTCCAAACTACGACAGACAGGCGACGCAGCGCCACCGCGCCACCGCGGCCGCAGGGCCGCCCGGCTCCCCGGAGCAGCCGGGACTCTGCCCGGCTCACCACGGCCACACGTCATCCCTTGGCCCGGCCGCGGAAGTCAAAGGGATGCCTGCTATATAAAAGCGGCCGCCAGGTGGCGCTCGCCTTCAACTCCACTTGCACTTCCACGGGATCGCTCGCCCGCCCGACTCCCAGACCCGGAGGGGACGTGGAAAAAAAAAAAAATCACACGGAGAGGCGCTCCGCTGGGCTCTCGCCATCCTCCCCGCCCTCGCTCCCACCCTCGGCCGCCAGCCCCGGGCGCCTAAAAACAAAAGAAAAGAGGAAAGCCAGCGGCGTGCCGGGGGCCGGGCGGGCTCCGGCCGCGAAAGCGAAACAAACCACGGGAAGGACAGCTGAGGGAACCCATCGGCCCCTCCCGGAGAAAAACGGGAGGAAACGAGAGGCTCTTGCTCCGAGACACACAGACCCAGCTAGGTCCACGACCCCGGGACCGATTGACACACAAAGTCCGTCCGCCTGACAGCCAGCCGAGTCGGGGGCGGGAGGGGACTGACTCCGCCGAGACCGTGACGGCAGGTCAGGTCCTTCCCGGCACCCGAGTCACAGAACACGCCAGGATCGATCCCGCCGCGGCTTCGCGTCTCGGGCTGCGCTCCGCGCGGGCGGCCGGGGAGAGAGGTGTTGATCTTTGGGGCCTCAGGATCGTGGGGGTGGCGGAGCCGATCAAGGGGTGGAGCGCCTGCCTAGTAAGTTTAACCGTGTGCTCCAGAGCAGGCAGATTCGCTAGTCCAGTCAGGAGGAGGAGGAGGAGGAGGAGGAGGAGGAGGAGAGCATGTCTGTCTGAGTTTCAAAAAAAAAACAACCTCTCCGAGGGCCGGGCGGGCCTCCGGCCGCGAAAGCCAAACAAACCACGGGAGGACCGAGGGACAGACACCTCCTTGAGCCCAACGGCCCCATCTGGAGAACACAGGGGGGAAACGAAACGAGCGGCTCTTTCTCCGAGACATGACAGACAGACAGTCCAAGGTCCACGACGCCGGGACCGATTCATACAGAAAGTCCGCCTGACAACCGACTCCACACCCCACTCACCCCGAGACCTCCCAGGAGTCAGATCCCGGCCGTGGCTTCTCATCCCACCCCACATTCGTTCCACGCAGCGTCCGCTAGGTGACGCCCCGGGACCTTGGAAATCGTCCCATCCCTGACAGGGCAGCCCCGAGGAAGTCAAAACTGCCCCTTCCTTCGTGAGGCTTGTGAATTCACGGCGGGCAGCGACGAGAGAAAGAGAAGCGGCAAGGGCCTTGGGAGACCCCAGAGAGGAGTTCAAAAAGGAAACCGGACCCAGAGGTGTACAGACAGCGCTTCTTCCCCGCCCCCCCCCGCCCCCCCCCCCACACGCACAGAGTCCATCTGTCCCGCCCTGTCCAGACAGAAGCCCAGGAGGACTCTCCGGGGATGCTGCTGTTTCCAGCAGTTCAGGATCTGATAGCGGTTTCAACTTCACTCTCCTCGTCTGCAAAATCGCACCCCCCCCTCCCTCCCGTGTCCCTGTCCCTTCCCGGGTCCTCGGTGTCACTCACTTCACATCCCCTCCCTCCCCTGTGTCCCTGTTTGACAGGGAAGAAGAAAAGAACCCCGCCGCCGCCGCCGCCGCCGCCGTCGCGCAGATACACGTAAAGGACAGCGCCTCTCAGCTCCTCACCACACAGCATCAGTGGGGGTCACAGTGACACGAACACGACACGACACGAGAGAGCCTCCTCTGACAGGGAACGATGAGAACCGGGGGCCCGGCCCGCCCCCGCCCGGGAATATCAAGTCGGGCCCTGGCACCGGCTGGGGTGCTGTTGGGAATACATTGGCCGTGTGTGGCCTCCACAGAGCACTCGGGAAGCTCCACTTGTCCAGCATCCACACAGGGTTTGGTCTGTCGGTCTAAACATCAAATGCCTGCTTTTTTTTTTTTTTCCTACGTGATTTAAGAAGGTAGTGTGTCAAAATAACTACGACTCTGACTCTATGATTTTAGACGCATGATGCATTCAGACAGAATGCTCGTGACATCTGAAAGTACAATGGGGTGTAGTTTGAGCTATATACAGTGTGTCGCATTTGTGTTTTATGGAACATAGCTGGTATAAATTCACATCAGGAACATCAGAGAGAGTTATGACTTCAGGATGTCAGATGGAACCCCCATCACGTTACCCATCAAGAAATAGTTACAGAGGATACACCAGATACACCAAAGGAAATGGGGAGGAGGCTCCTGTAGGTGTCACCTGGCTGGCAGGCACGGCCAGGAGTGAGAGGGGAGCTCCTTTATTCAAACAGAGTTATGTTTTGAGAACACTTTCAGGTTCCCAGCAAAGCTGAAAAGAAGGGAGGAAGGGAGAAAGGAAGGAGGGAGGGAAGAAGGACGGAGGGAGGGAGGGAGGGAGGCAGAGAGAGGGAGAGAGAGAGAGAGAGAGAGAGAGGAATACAAAGAGAGAGATAAAGAGTTAGAGAAGTAGACAGAAATGCAGAGTGAGCTAAGAAAGAACTAAGTGGAGAGAGAGGTAGAGAGAGTTAAGAGAGAGGTAGAGACAGAGAGAGGAAAGGAGGGAGAGAGAGGGAGGGAGGGAGAGAGAGAAATGTAAACGGAAACAGAAGTAGAGAGAGAGTTGAGAGAGAGAGGGAGGGAGAGAGAGAGAGAGAGAGAGAGAGAGAGAGACTCTACCTCCCTTTCTCCTCTACCTCTTATCTTCTCTCTGCCTCTCTCCTCTCTCTCTGAACTTTCTGTTTACCTTTCTCCCTCCCTCCCTCCCTCCCTCCTCCCTCCTCCTCACAGGTGAGAGATTTTCTCTGGAGTTAGGTCTTTTGCCACGAAGGGGAGCCCTGGCCCGCCTCGGAGGCCCACAACAGCCCTCAGACTCAGCAGAGGGCCCACGCTCGGGCGTCCTGCTGTCCTTGCCCTATTTCACCGGGAGATGGCGGGAGAGAACCGCTTAGGACGCCAGCAAGCGAGAGCTCGCTCAAGGGAGGGGCTCCTCCCGGGCGGGTTTTCCCGCCCAAGGACAAAGGCTGGAACAAAAGGCACGGTTTGTAAGAGAGGAGCACTTGTGAAAAGGAGCTCAGAACTTGGTTTACAAAGTAGAAAAGGGACTGCGGATGGCACTCAGTGACAGACGGCCTGCTTAGAGAGTCCCAGGCCTGTCGGAAAGGTCACACCGGTGATAGCGCGTGGGGGAGGGGGTTCCAACCAGTTCTTCTGGCACGGAGAGGCAGCCGTCTTTGTCTTGCAAATCGAGTCACAGCAAAGACAAAAAGAGACCCATTGAAAGCTGTTAAAAGCCCCACCTATGTACCTCAGGACTTCCTGCAAAAGCAGAGTTGGCTGGACGAGACACTGAACTGACCCTAGATCACGGTTTATGGATTCCTCGGTTTTGTTTAAGATGTATGCTTAAAAGAAGAAAATTTTTAAAAATCCTTCAGAACGGAGGGTTGCGGCTCATGTGGCAGAGTGCCTCTCTAGCAAGCACAAGGCCATCAGTTCAAACCCCAGCACCGATAGGCAGCTACATAAATACATACAGAAATGAACAAGAACATGAATAAAGACATAAATAAACAAAACAGTGCTGGGGGGTTGGGGCTGGGGACAGCTGGCCTAGCGTTCAGTTCACGAGGCCCTGGGTTCCATCCCCATACCGGAGGATAGCCCAAAAAAAAAAAAGAAAAGAAAAGAAAAAAGAGCTTTTGGATCTGCTTAGTGCTTTGTTTTCCACATAGAAGAAAAGTTTGTTTTCATTTCGGGCTGTGTATCACGGACAGCAATTTGGAAATGAGATTCTTTCAATACAATAATTAAGGGCTGCCTAGCAAGAAGGAGGCCCTGAGTTCAAACCTCAGTAGCACACAAAAACAAACCAAAAAATGAGAAAGAAGAAGATAAAAAGAGGGCCGGAGGCAGTAGTTCAAACCAGCAGTAGTTCAAACCAGCAGTAGTTCAAACCAGCAGTTAGGTAGCTTACTGCAGATAGCCAACAACTTTTCTGGAGAGAAACAGCCATCCAAATCCAAACCATTTGTGGTACACTCCCGTCATCCAGGCACTAGAGCACCTTCCCTATGGTGTGCATCTAAGGAACGAGGAGGCCAGGCCGCTACCATCCTGAGATCAATCCCCAGTATTGCCAAAAAAGAAACCCCCCAAAAATTAGGAAGCAAGTCCATTTGAAGTGAGTTCAAATTCCTGTCCTGCCAAACAATAAAGATTAAATAAATAAATACACAAAACACCGAACATACGTACAGACATACATAACATGCGGCAGCAACCACCAAAAAACACCCATGCCTTTCTTACAGCCCGACCAGCTCCAGCTCCTTTTCTCTGTTAAAGCAATTTTTTTTTTTTTTGGTGGTACTGGAGTTTGAACTCAGAAACACAAGCTTGCTAGGCAGGCACTCTGACACTTGAGTCACTCCGCCAGCTCCCACTTTTTCTATTAAGATCACATCTCTACACAGAGACCCTCTGTGCCTGCTCATCTGTAAACTACTCGGAGAGTCTGCTACACGTCTGTCACATCAGCACAGGGACTCCCACTTAAGCAGAAGATACTCCAGCCCACATCTAGGAATGTCTAACCCTAACCCTAACCCTAACCCTAACCCTAACCCTAATCCCCGTCCCACTGACTGCCTCTCAGACTCAGAGGACTAGCTTTTTTCTAGACCAGGTCCAACGTGAGTGAGACTCTGTGTTTCTTTTGTTTCCGAAAACACATCTCTTATGGAATGCCTGTTCCCTTGCCCCGTACAGAGGCCTCCCATCTTGAACCGACCTATTCCCTGAGATGGGAGACACGCACTCCCCCACCTTCTCTGCTTCCCCCCCCCCAACAAAACCCAATCGTGAAACCGCTGTTATTTTCATCAGGACATGGAGTTACCAAGACATAAAGTGACTTCCTTCAAGCTACAACAATTAGAATGACATGATGGAAGAGGGGCTTGGTTTTGGTTTTTTGAGACAGGATCTCTGAGGAAACTGTGTAGGCCGTCACCACGTAACTCCAGGGGGGACTTCCAGTTCTTAGAAGAATTACTATTCCACATTCAATTTGAGAAATAAATTAAATATTGGAAGATGACACCATTTTCTGGTGAACGGTGAATTGTCACCTCCCTATAGTTAGAATCAACGGTAGAAAAGGAACATAAGGTTTTCACATCCTTTCCCTGAAGGAAAGCATAGGCTTTTTTCTTTTTTACACCCCCAAGCGTATCAGATGACAGGACGTAAATGTAGTCAATGAGAATCGGAAGGGGGAGAAAATCAGAGACCCTTCCATTATACTCCCACCTTTACAAGGACCGGGGTTGTGGTTCAAGTGGTACAGCTTGAACCTCTGCTTGGTGAGCAGGAGGCCCTGAATTCAAACCCCGGTCTCACCCCGCCCCCCCCCCCGATTTAAATAAATAAAAGGAAAAAAAATGAAATAAATAAATAAATAAATAGGTGAAGCTTGAGCAAATTCAGTGGTATGGTATTTCACCAGGGGTGGGAGAAAAATCCTTCCCATAAGAGGAGTGAGGGAATCATCAGGCAATAGAGTAAGTTTCAAAAAATTCTTTTCACTTTACATACATGTACATTGTATATTTTTTTGCACTTCACACATAAAATGTTTTTAAGTTCCATATATGGACACATAGATAGATAGATAGATAGATAGATAGATAGATAAGATAGATACGTATGTCACACACGCAGAAGCACACATATGCACACGTATTTATTTGTAGTACTGGGGTTTGAACTCAGGGTAGGCACAGTACCACCTGAGCCACTCGCCAGCCCAAATACTAACATAGGATTAAACTTAAGGCTTTGCTCTTGCTAGGCAGGGGCTCTGCCTACACCACAGCCACACCACATTGCCCTTCCTCCCAAATATATTTTGAATTACTATTACTGTCGTCGTCGTCGTCGTTGGGACTGACTGGGATTTACATTCAGGGGCTCAAGCTTGCTTCAGTTTTCAGCAGCCAGATGCTCTCCCCCCCGCCCCCCCCCCGCCCCCCATCGTAACTACTTTCCAGGGGCCGAGGCCAGGTCGCAGGAGAATATCGGCTGCAGATGGATCCCTGGCCTTCTCGGGGACACCACACAACCCTGGCTGTACTAAAGCTGAGCATATGTTCTTTCTTCTTTTTTTTTTTTTTTATTATTCATAGGTGCATACAAGGCTTGGGTCATTTCTCCCCCCTGCCCCCGCCCCCTCCCTCTCCCCCCCACCCCCTCAATACCCAGCAGAAACTATTTTGCCCTTATTTCTAATTTTGTTGTAGAGAAAGGATAAGCAATAACAGGAAGGAACAAGGGCTTTTGTGGGTTGAGATAAGGATAGCTATACAGGGAGTCGACTCACATCGATTTCCTGTGCGTGTGTGTTACCTTCTAGGTTAATTCTTTTCGATCTCACCTTTTCTCTAGTTCCTGTTCCCCTTTTCCTATTGGCCTCGGTTGCTTTTAAGGTATCTGCTTTAGTTTCTCTGCGTTAAGGGCAACAAATGCTAGCTAGTTTTTTAGGTGTCTTACCTATCCTCACCCCTCCCTTGTGTGCTCTCGCTTTTATCATGTGCTCAAAGTCCAATCCCATTGTTGAGTCTGCCCTTGATCTAATCTAATGTCCACATATGAGGGAGAACATACGATTTTTGGTCTTTTTTTTTTTTGAATTTTCATGCTTTTCACTCAGCTCACGAAGTGAGAAGCGGAAAAAAACTGACACTGTCACTTGATCTTTTCTCCCCTAATGAAACACTCATGCATTCTGCCAGCCTTCTTTCAGTGATCTTTTGGTTTCTTAATAATGTAGGGATCACAGTATAGCAAAGGGAAATAATGTCTCTGCTTGGTGCTTTTAAGCAAAAGGCAGACTGGGAAGAAGTAGGTATGTCCCTGACTGAGAAGCCTGTTTCATTTTGGAACAGATTCAACTTAGTTTCGGGGAAAATCTAGAATTCATTCATAGAGTTAGAAACGAACCAGGAAGACAATGATGGGCGGGGGTACAGCTCGGTGGTAGAGTGTGCTTGCCTAGCGTGCGCAAGGCCCCGGGTCTGATCCCCAACGTGGAAAAAAAAAACTTTACGTGGCAATTGCTGCCTCGCATCCCTTTCAGAGCATTTGACAGCACGACTCATTCCTAATTCTTCAACATTTGAAGAGATTACGACAACTGAAGAATTTCAAACGAAAGTCCACTTAGGCGATAGACAGCAATGGAACTAGAAAACCGTTTACTATCCAGTTGCCATGCGTTAGGGTTATACTAAGTGTCGTTACAGACCCTGTCCGGCAGGGAAAATTGAGAAAACCATAGTCCCTTCTAACAACAGTCTGTCTAGATGTCACCATAAAGGCAAAAGGTTTGTTCTTATGCCCATTTCCTCTAAGTAAACCAGACCACACCTGTGGGGTCAAAATACAAAAATACATGAGGCTCAAAGCACCATGACTGAAGACAAGTCAGTTATAACACCTGCTGTATGAGCAAAGGCAGAGAACATAGTGTTCCCTTTGTCAAACCATTCTACATAGCACTACTTCCAACTCCCCTCTTGATCCCAGCCCTTGATTTCCCAAATTCAATGTTTGGTGTACCTAGGTCATTACTGAATTCAGCTTTCTGGGTCCTTTAATTTGCTGTGTAGGTACTCTATCCTAAATGTGATTAATTGCAAAAAAATAAAATAAAATAATAATAATAATAATAATAATCTCTTCAAGAAACCTTCATAACAAAATACCAGATTCCCCACTGACAAGAAAAGGGGATCAAGTTTAACAGGCCAGAATAGAAGACAAGGAGTCTGGCAAAGCATAGAAGGCACATGACAGCTCTGACCTCAGACCCCTATGCTAAAGGAGTCACTGGCAAAAAACCCCAAGGTATAAGAGCTTAACTGTCCAGAGTCAAGTGGGAAATGAATGTGTCTTCCCATCTAGTCATCCTCTGAGCTCTCAGCAGACCTTTCATCTGTAGCCACTTTCCAATTTGTGCATTTATCTGTCCTCTCCTGTATTTCATCGTTAGCCAGGCTAACCTCACTCAGAATGATGTTCTCCAGTTCCATCCAATTACCAGCGAATGATAACATTTCGTTCTTCTTCACGGCTGCATACGATTCCATCGTGTATAGATACCACGTTTTCTTAATCCATTCGTCAGCGGTGGGGCATCTTGGCTGTTTCCATAACTCGGCTATTGTGAATAGTGCCGCAATAAGCACGGGTGTGCAGGTGCCTCTGGAGTCATCCCTTTTCACAGTCTTTTGGGTATAGCCCCAAGAGCGGTATTGCCGGATCAAACGGTAGATCGAGGTCAAGCTTTTTAAGTAGCCTCCAAATTTTTTTCCAGAGCGGTCGTACTAGTCTACATCCCCACCAACAGCGTACCGAGGGTTCCTTTCACCCCCCCCCCCCGCATCCTCGCCGACACCCGTTGTCGGTGGTGTTGGCGATGACGTTGGCTGTTCTGACAGGGGTGAGGTGGAATCTCAGTGTGGTTTTAATTTGCATTTCCTTTATCGCTAGAGACGGTGAGCATTTTTTCATGTGTCTTTTTGGCCATTTGAATTTCTCCTTTTGAGAAAGTTCTGTGTAGTTCACTTGCCCATTTCTTTATTGGTTCATTAGTTTTGGGGGAATTTAGTTTTTTAAGTTCCCTATATATTCTGGTTATCATCAGTCCTTTGTCTGATGTATAGTTGGCAACTATTTTCTCCCACTCTGTGGGTGTTCTCTTCAGTTTAGAGACCATCGCTTTTGACGAACAGAAGCTTTTTAGTTTTATGAGGTCCCATTTATCTATGCTATCTCTCAGTTGCTGTGCTGCTGGGGTTTCGTTGAGAAAGTTCTTACCTATACCTACTAACTCCAGAGTACTTCCTACTCTTTCCTGTACCAGCTTTAGAGTTTGGGGTCTGATATTAAGATCCTTGATCCATTTTGAGTTAATCTTGGTATAGGGTGATAGACATGGATCTAGCTTCAGTTTTTTTGCAGACCGCTAACCAGTCTTCCCAGCAGTTTTTGTCGAAGAGGCTGCTATCTCTCCATCGTATATTCTTAGCGCCTTTGTCAAAGACAAGTCGGTGATAGTCGTGTGACTTCGTATCCGGGTCCTCTGTTCTGTTCCACTGGTCTTCGTGTCTGTTTTTGTGCCAGTACCGGGCTGTTTTTATCGTTATTGCCTTGTGATACAGTTTGAAGTCAGGTACCGTGATACCTCCTGCATCGTTCTTTTGGCTGAGTGTCGCCTCGGCTATCCGCGGCCTCTTGTGTTTCCATATAAATCTCACGGTAGATTTTTCGATCTCTTGCAGAAACCTTGTGACTTCTTCCTGTACTGCTATGTGGTATTTAACTCTGGAGTTCATGCGTGTTAACTTGCAAGAAAGAGTGCTTCAGACTGTGAGGGAAAATATTCTGCACGAGTAAAGCCAGAAAATGGTCAATTTAAAGGCTCTGGACAGTCTGTAGAAAAATTCTTTTATTTTTTCAAGTCACCTGCAGAAATAAAGGAATGTTGCCTATCATTTTATCTTATTGACATTTCGACCTGTATTGCCCAGCATTGTTTTCCTTGGGACACGTGCACGTATGTTTACATGTATTTTGTTAAAATTGGGTTAGAGCATGTGTAGTGAGTTGTAGCACATTTTACCAACTAAATGAGTTCTGTGAAAATAAAGACTCTTTTGTAACATTGATGTAAATGACTCCAGGATAGTCCATGGTGTGGCCGTATAATTTTTTCCACGCTTCCCATGCTGAGGATGAGGAGACTGGAGACAGGGAGGTTAAGAAGAGTGGCCCACGATCAAAAAGGAAGGGCAGGACCCAAACCTGACTCACCCCGAAGCCTACACCTGTGGCTTGCTGCACCACTCTCCAGCTCTTTCTGTGATTTGAGAGAATCAAGGACGATTTTCAGTTTTGTGGCTTGTCAGTGGCCTTGACTGGCTCATCCTCTCTGCCGGGACTCACTTCACGTGTGAGTAGTTGGACCATGAATCCTCGCAGAGGAAGATACCAGGCTTCACCAGGAAATGGGTCCTGAGGCAGCCTCAAGATCTGAACGAGGCAAGTGCTTGCAATTCCAGTTACTTAGGAGGCCACAGCAGGAGTATCCAGGTTTGAAACCAGCCTTGGAAGCATAGCAAGTCCTCATCACAAAAAACAAACACGGATGAACCAAAAAACCACGGGGCCGGTGTCTCTGCTGTGACTCCTGGTCTGTCCTGTCCTGGCCAGTGTTAGCTGTGAGCCTAGCTCTTGCAGCTGTGAAACGAAGCACATGCCCACATGTCTACATCCGTGTTTGACTGCCTCAAGTAAATTTATGTATAAAAATGTCCTTATGAATATCATTAAGTGGTACGTTAACATGGCTACTTCTCTAATTGCCTTAATTTTCCTAACACAGATTAGGTATTTCTAAATTAATTCAGGACCATGATTCGTGGTATTCTGACTGTGGAGCAAGTGGGAACCAGCTCCGGCAAGGCCGACTGTTTGCACACACGATGGGAGCGACAGGTGACGGGGATACACACAGGTTCTCATCTGCGAGAGAACCGGTGGGGTTAGGAAAATCCAGGCCATCGCCATAGAGCTGAGTCCTTACTCCAGAACTTTCTGTGATGACGGAAGGGTTTCTCTGTGATGGGCACCTGAGCACATGGGATGTGACTGGCACAACCAAGGAGCTGGACTTTAAATTTCACTTATTTTTAACTAATTTAAATATGAATAGCTAATGTGGATAGCAGTTTCCAGAAGGAATGGCACAGCTCCAGAGCAAAAGTGGATTTGTTCAGTGATTTCAGGTTTTTAGCTAAACTCACAAGACCAGCAAATCAGTTGAGTTTGCCTTTACGATTCTGAAATTCCAGCCACTGAAGCCTTCCCATGATTTCTGTCTTTTTGCTTTTTCGTGGTGCTGGGGATTGATCCCAGGGCCTTTCGATCTCTTTAACGAACGTCATTGGAATTTTGATGGGAATCGCGTCCAACACGTAGATGACTTTGGGGAGTACCGACATTTTTACTGCGCCGATTCTCCCAATCCACGAGCACGCGTACGTTCTTCCTAAAGCTTGCAATCGTCCGCTATCCTCATCTCCCCCCACCCACCCCCACCCACTCCCCCCCGCCATCTGCCGCGCGCGTGCGCGCACAAACACACACAGAGAGAGAGAGAGAGAGAGTTGACCTCAGGGCCCCATGCTCACCAGGTAGACAACTCTACTACTTGAGCCACGCCCCTAGCCGAGTTTTTGTCTTTTTGTTTGTTTTGGGTGGGTGTGGTGTGGTGTGGTGTGGTGTGGTGCTTCTTCTGGGTGGCCGGGGGACAAGATGGCTGGCGGGCCAGGGCAGAAAATGGCGGGCCTTCGTGTGTCAGCGGGGGAGGGGAACTAGAGTCGGAACTCGGTGCTTCTGCGCTCCAATCGCTTCAGTGCAATTGGGCTTCCGGTCCAGTTCGCTATGGTTATTTTGGAGAAGAGGGGTCTCTGGAATTATTTGCCCAGGCTAGCTCATGCCTCAGCAAATCAAAGAAATCAAGGATTTCCCGTTCACAGCAAGCCAAAGGGTGCCAGTGTGCGTGAAGTTTAAAGTTCACCGCACAGATAACCTTTACACCTGGATCATCAGCAGACAAGGAGAAGGCAGAGGGCAAGAAGCAGTCACCTGCTCCCAGCTATGGCAGTGAAGGAGACACACAGAACCGTATTAGAATTTGGAAAAGAAAAGAGGGGAACCCTGTCCCCACTTTACTCTTTTCTATCTCAGCAAACTCTCTCGCTGTACACTAAACTGAAAGAAAGAAAGAAAGAAAGAAAGAAAGAAAGAAAGAAAGAAAGAAAGAAAGAAAGAAGAAAAGCAAAGGGCTTGTGGCTCAGGAAACAAAACAAAATCAAAGGAGATTGCAGTTACCTTCCAAATAAAGAAGGTCAAGTACCTTTTATTACATACATATACCTAAAGAAATGCTGACATAGAGTTCACACTCCAGGGGAAAACAGAAAGAAAGACATTACAGAAATACCAGAAAGATACTCAATCATCAAGTAGCTATGAGTTGAATGATTCTCATATTTGCAAACAGACTCTGTGGCAATTCGATGTTTTGTAAAGGGAAAACAGAGGCAGGTGTCTTTTCCCTGTTTCACCAGTTTGAAATTTGAGGTTTCAATGTTACCGTCCCCCACACCACAACAATAATATGACAAAAAGAAAAAAAAAATTGCTTTTTTTTTTTTTTTTTTTTATGCCGTAGGTCCCGCAGGGCATTCTAATACACGGCTAAGGTTGTGACTCCTCACTGAGTCCACGTATTCCAAAACTTATAAGAAAATTACTGGAAAAATGGGGACTCGGTACTTGGCGTCTGTCAGTGACAAATCAAACACCCGTGGTTGCTGCGTTACCAGGTGCCTACTTTCATTCATTACAACCATCTCATTGTAAGATGAAACCAACGAATGGAGTTTTTTCTAGGGCCGAGAAAGGTTTAAGTAATTCAGCAGCGGTATCAGCCAGGCACCAGTGGCTCACGTGTGTAATCCTAGTTACTCAGGAGGGAGAGATCAGGAGAATCCAAGTTCAAATCCAGCCCCAGGCAAATCAAATAGTTCCAGAAAACAGGGCTGGTGGAGTGGCTTAAGGTGTAGGCCCCGAGATGAAACCCCAGTACCCATCCCATCCCCTCCACCCCCCAAAGTTCAGAGATATTGTCAAAGTGCTACACGTGTGCTCATCGTCGCCAAGCAAAACTACTGCTGTATTAGATGGAGTTCCCTCTTTATTTATTTATTTTTTCTTTCCGGACCTGGGGTTTGAGCTCCTTTTCATGATGCAGCATCTCGCACAGGAGCCGTCTACATCTTGTTTAACGCACACACGCACAGGAGCGACATTTATCGACGGACCTTGCTCGGCCAAAAGACAAGATAAAAACTAAAGAGAAAACTCAAACAGCAGATCAGCCTGGTCATTTGCCACTAAGTCTTATCAAAATCACCTCAGCTCGTCTGTCCGTCCGTCCGTCCGTCCGTCCGTGTGAGCACAGACTACCGCCCGGGAGTAAAACTGGCGTGGCGTAGCATAACGCTTATACATTTTTAGGAGTTTTAACTCAGAGAGAAAACGATTCAAAGTACAAATAACAGTAAGCTAAGCATTATCCTTGCTTCTAAGATCTAAGTAGAAGTTTTATTTTTCAGTCTCTATTGAAACGATCCGGTCACTCTAACCGCCCGGCAACTCTCAGTTAGCAAAAGTAAGCATTCTTTGTGAAAGAGCAGGTCACAAGAAATATTTTCTGGACTCTAGTTTTTTTTTGTGGTTGTTTTTTGTTTTTTAAAGTGACAATAGATTCCAGTTATCACCAGGAATCTAAATGAAAACTCACAAAGGGTAGCTCTGAAATCCTGTCCTCTTCCTACCCCTTATCACGATTAAGCAAATAAAAGTATTTATTTAAAGGAACTATCAACAAGTCATCGGTACTGCACATCCACCGATGAGCGAGTCCCCCTGAACTTCCACAGCCGGTCCGCACGAGCGACCGACCGCCCGCTTCAAAAATCCAACCCATCGGAGCTCTAGCTAACAACCACACAAATACAAACCCAGCAGTGACAAAACACCGGAAACGTTCACAAAGCGAGACAAGAAAGACGTGACGTGAACACATCTTTTCGTTCTCTCTCTCCGTAAGCCACTTTCCACTGCCGTCTAAAGCTTCCATTTTATAATCTCTGAAAGAGGAGACGCATCCTCGACTGGACTTTCCCAACCACCCACAACGCGTAGGTAATGGGGATTCATCTCGGGGGTGATGATTTTGGACTGGGTAGAGGCAAGAGCGTTGTCCATGCCACAGGCTGGCAGTATGAGGCCCTCAGTTCAAGCCCCAGTACCACCCGCCAGCACCAAAACGGAAGGAAGGAAGGAAGGAAGGAAGGAAAAATAAATACAAAGGAGAGAGAGTGAGTGAGTGAGTGAGTGAGTGAGTGAGTGTGTGTGTGTGTGTGTGTGTGTGAGATCTGAAAGGGCCAAAATAGGATAAGCCAAAAAGTGAACTTTTTTCTTTAAAAAAATCAATAACGTCTTAATGCTTTCTAAAAAATGTAAAACTCGGTAACAACTTTATGACAAAATCTGCATTTAAGAAAAGCCTGTGTGGAACCAGCACGATTACAGCTGGGGATGTAGCTCAGCGGTCGAGCGTTTGCCTAGCATGCTAGCAAGGAGGAAGCTCTGGGTCTGATCCCTCCCTCGTACTGCAAATCAGTAGTAAATACATAAATAAATTTATTTTTATAAATTAATAAGTTTATATAAATTTTTAAATAAATAATGTTAGTAAAAATAACTAATGAAAACTCAATACATGAATCCAGCAGTTAGAATCACCCTCATCGCCTTCTTATGTCCGTCCCCCGTCCCCCCGTCCCCCGTCCCCCGTCCCCGTCCCCGTCCCCGTGTCCCCCCACCCCCGTCTCTTTCATCACAAAGAAAAACATTCCAGTGAATCATACTACACAAATATCAGGTTCCTAGAGAAAAAGCTGTAAGTGTTTTTTGGAGTAGGAAAAATAGCAGTAAAAGTTGGGATCTTAAATTGTAAAAACAACCGGCGTCAAATTTGTAACAGCAGAACTCATTCTGTGCAGCGAACATAAGGAAATGTTACTGCGATCATTTCATTTTCTTCGTTTTAAATGAAGAAGTGCTGCCATCTTCTCCCTTCCTTATCCATCCACAGGTTTTCTTAGAGTATTTAAGCACAGTGGGATCTTATCAGAACCAAACAACCACCGGTA
>NW_027395379.1:87500-100242 GCF_047511655.1 Castor canadensis
CGGGACCCACGCACGGGAATCTCACCGCCAGCGCCCCCGCGGCGCATCGGCGGTCCCGCGCGCGAGCCCCCACCCGGGACGGACCGACCCGGACCCGCCGTCGGCGACGGACCCACGGCGACGCCTCGTCGAGGCCGAGCCCGCGTCCTCGCCGAGCCGGTCGCGGCTCCACCCCCGCACACGTCACCGACCGTCTCACGGCGACCGGTCGCCCGGGCGCACGGCGAGGATCGGCGACGGCGAGGGCGGACGGGAGCCCCACCCCGGACGGGGAAGCGGACGGGGAGAGACCCGCGGAGCGCACGGCCCGGGGCCGCCGGGGAAACCAGGCGGGATCCCACCGCCCCCCCACGGGGGCGGTCCCGCCATCGCCCGCGACGCCCGGAAGCCGGAGCCCGGCGGAGTCCGAAGAGCACCCCCCACGGGAGGAGTCACCTCCTCCCGCGAGGAGAGAACACCCGCGTCCACCAGCCCCGTCGACGGGGACTCCCACGCGCGACTCCGCCGACGTCCGCACGCCGGGGAGGACGACCGCCTCGGCGGCCTCGCTCGAGAGAACCCCACACGCGTACGGCCCCCTTCCTCCGGGGGACGGGCACCCACCGTCGCGGCGCCCGGCGCGAGGGGCGCGACGGGCCACCCGGGCCCACGCCGGCGCCGGCACACCGCCGTCGGCGCCAACGGCCGGCGACACGGGACGGGAGCGGGCGGAGAGCCCCTCGCGGCGGCGGCGGCGGCAGCAGCGGCGGCGGCGACGGCGACGGGAGGGTGAGGGGAGGGGCGGGACCGACCGGGACGTCCGCCACACCACCGACCCCCAACACACCCCCCCCACCGGACACACCACGCGCCAGCGGAGCGAGACCTCGGCGCACGCTCGCGGGCAGGCCCCCGAGAGAGCCGGACACCGGCCGGGACCCCCCCGCGGGACCCTCCCCCAGCTCGGAGGGGGGAGGCGCGGGCACGCATCGGATCGGGACAGACGCGTCGGACGGCTGACTTTCGCGCAGCGAGAACGTAGGCGGGCGGGCAGACGCGGGGGGGAGGCGGGCACCTCCCCACCTCTTCGCAAAGCACGCCCCGCTCGGATCGCTAGAGAAGAAACTTTGCTCACTGAGGGTGGACCGAACCCGGCCCACCGGCCCCCGTCGGTCCGCAGAGGCGGGATCCGTCCGCGGGAGTGGCCAGGCGAGGGGGGGTCTGCGGTATAGGTAAGCACGGGGCACACGTCGAGCACTCGCGGTCAGAGGCCGGGGCGACCTCACGTTGTCTTCCGCTCAGTCCGCCGGGTGGCACGGCAGAACGGCCCACGGCCCGCCACGATCGCTCGACACGCCCGCGCGCGGCCAACCGGGAGAGGCGGCGCGCGGGCGTGCGCCCGCCCCAAGGACCGAGTCGCACCCGCGACACGGCCGTCAAGAAGCGGCAGGCGGCCTTCGCCGCCGCCGCCCTCTCTCTCACCGCCTCGACCCCCCTTTTCTCTGGCCGATGGCCTCGAGAAGCCCGCCAACGCGGACGGGGCAGCCCCGCCACAGCGGCGACCGGAGCAGAGACACCGGGGGACACGGGAACGGCACCACCGCTCAGCCTCGGGCACCTCGAGTCGACCCGGAGCGCTCCAGGAGCACCGCGAAGGGCCGACGACGCACGGAACGCGGCTCGCGCGCCCGAGGAGGACGCGCGGCACGGCGTGGGAAACGCGGGCCCCTGCCCCACCGCGGGGAGGGGCCGACCCACCGCCAAGGCACCAGGGCGCGGGAGGGGTGATCCCCTCTCCCGCACGTCTGGGTCCCCGACCACGAGGAGAGGGCGGGAAAGGCGAAGGTCAGGCCGGATACCGCACCCCTGCCTTCCGCACACCACCGGCAGGTGGGGCGGAGAAGCGAGGGGCCCGCTGGCAGCACGAGAAGAGCGGTCCCATTCGCAGTGAATGTCCGTCCCTCGCCTGGCGCGGCTTAGGCCCGGCCCGGGGAGAGCACCACGTCACCACATCGATCGCGAGAAGGGAGGCGAAAACGGCCAGACCCCGCCACCCGGGAGGGCAGGGCGCCGAGTCGGGAAAGACAAAAGCGAGCCTGAGTTTCAAAACACGAGACAAAACCAAAACAGCAGCCGAGCAGGAAGAAACGCCTCGGGAAAAGGCAACCCCCTCGTAAAAGGCCAAAAAAGGGGGAAGGGGGGAGAGTCGAGCGCGGGTGGCGCACGCCCGCCGTATCCCAGCACTCGTGAGCAGCCTCGGGATGGCCCAAGCACGCGAATGCGGGAGAGAGCCCCAAACAAAACAAAACAAAAAAACAAAAACAAAACACAGAAAGCGCGGGGAACCAGCACTCGGGAGGCCGGGGCGGTGGCAGGGCCGGTCTTACAGAAACAGCCCCTCGCTCAGATAACCAAAAAAAAAAAAAAAAAAAAAAAAAAAAGGAAAAGCAGCCGGTAGAGGCCGGGGTAGGAAAAGGCAGGCGAGGACAGCCACCAGAAAGAAGCCCAACTTTAAAAAGCCTCGCCCGCTCCCCGAACCCCCCCCGGGTGAGAGCGACGGACAAACCCAGCAGCACGGGAACGCCTGACACGCAAAGGGGCACCGGGGCCCCGCCAAAGTCCACGGAAAAGTCGGGTTGTCCCAAACGCCGCCTCACCGAGGCCCGTGGCGGGAAGCGCGCGGGGAGCAGAGGGCCCCCGGCCGGCGCCTCGTCCGCCCGCCACACCGAACACCTCCGGGTCGCCGTCGATGTCGGAACCCGGAGGCGGCCTCGAGATCGGAGCACTCGGACGTCCAAAGAGCCTGCGCGCCGGCACGACGGGCTCCCGAAGCGCGCGGAGGGCGGCAGAAAAGCCACAGAGACGGGCGTCCGAGGAGAGCGGCTCCGTCCACCCCTCGGCGACAACCACCGAGGGACAGCGTGTCAGCACTTACCTGCAGGTACAAAACGCCCGCGTCGCCAAGCTAAAAGTGCGTGCCCGGAAGCGGGGCGAGTCCACCGGTGACGGCGGCCTCCCGGAACCGAGTCCCGGCCACCCGTGTCCAGGACGTCCCCATCAGAGACACGACCGGAGCCCACAGGGATAGCTGGTCGACCCCTCTGGGGGCAGAAAGGGACCCCGGCGACGACTCGAGAGCCGTAGCGGGCCGGGCACACCTTCCCCGGCCGGTGAGCGGAACGCGGAGCGGGGGGCGGGGGGGGGACTCACCCGCGGCAGGCACCTCCGACGAACGGACCGCGCGAGGGCACGCGGGCGGGCGAGGCCGCGTCTGCGCCGGGCGACCGCCTACCCGGGGACCGGTCCGTGACTCCCGAGGAGCCAGGGCCGGCCGGCGGCCGAGCGGCCCCGTCCCAACTCCAGCCCCCAAGGCTCGGGCTCGCTCCGTCCGCTAGGCCTCCGCTCGCGGAAGAGCTCTCCGGAAAGTCCCGGACCAGCCGCACCAGCAGACGCGGAGCCCGGGAGCGCGGCGACAGCCTGCCCTCCCGCGAACCCGCAGGTCCAAACTACGACAGACAGGCGACGCAGCGCCACCGCGCCACCGCGGCCGCAGGGCCGCCCGGCTCCCCGGAGCAGCCGGGACTCTGCCCGGCTCACCACGGCCACACGTCATCCCTTGGCCCGGCCGCGGAAGTCAAAGGGATGCCTGCTATATAAAAGCGGCCGCCAGGTGGCGCTCGCCTTCAACTCCACTTGCACTTCCACGGGATCGCTCGCCCGCCCGACTCCCAGACCCGGAGGGGACGTGGAAAAAAAAAAAAATCACACGGAGAGGCGCTCCGCTGGGCTCTCGCCATCCTCCCCGCCCTCGCTCCCACCCTCGGCCGCCAGCCCCGGGCGCCTAAAAACAAAAGAAAAGAGGAAAGCCAGCGGCGTGCCGGGGGCCGGGCGGGCTCCGGCCGCGAAAGCGAAACAAACCACGGGAAGGACAGCTGAGGGAACCCATCGGCCCCTCCCGGAGAAAAACGGGAGGAAACGAGAGGCTCTTGCTCCGAGACACACAGACCCAGCTAGGTCCACGACCCCGGGACCGATTGACACACAAAGTCCGTCCGCCTGACAGCCAGCCGAGTCGGGGGCGGGAGGGGACTGACTCCGCCGAGACCGTGACGGCAGGTCAGGTCCTTCCCGGCACCCGAGTCACAGAACACGCCAGGATCGATCCCGCCGCGGCTTCGCGTCTCGGGCTGCGCTCCGCGCGGGCGGCCGGGGAGAGAGGTGTTGATCTTTGGGGCCTCAGGATCGTGGGGGTGGCGGAGCCGATCAAGGGGTGGAGCGCCTGCCTAGTAAGTTTAACCGTGTGCTCCAGAGCAGGCAGATTCGCTAGTCCAGTCAGGAGGAGGAGGAGGAGGAGGAGGAGGAGGAGGAGAGCATGTCTGTCTGAGTTTCAAAAAAAAAACAACCTCTCCGAGGGCCGGGCGGGCCTCCGGCCGCGAAAGCCAAACAAACCACGGGAGGACCGAGGGACAGACACCTCCTTGAGCCCAACGGCCCCATCTGGAGAACACAGGGGGGAAACGAAACGAGCGGCTCTTTCTCCGAGACATGACAGACAGACAGTCCAAGGTCCACGACGCCGGGACCGATTCATACAGAAAGTCCGCCTGACAACCGACTCCACACCCCACTCACCCCGAGACCTCCCAGGAGTCAGATCCCGGCCGTGGCTTCTCATCCCACCCCACATTCGTTCCACGCAGCGTCCGCTAGGTGACGCCCCGGGACCTTGGAAATCGTCCCATCCCTGACAGGGCAGCCCCGAGGAAGTCAAAACTGCCCCTTCCTTCGTGAGGCTTGTGAATTCACGGCGGGCAGCGACGAGAGAAAGAGAAGCGGCAAGGGCCTTGGGAGACCCCAGAGAGGAGTTCAAAAAGGAAACCGGACCCAGAGGTGTACAGACAGCGCTTCTTCCCCGCCCCCCCCCGCCCCCCCCCCCACACGCACAGAGTCCATCTGTCCCGCCCTGTCCAGACAGAAGCCCAGGAGGACTCTCCGGGGATGCTGCTGTTTCCAGCAGTTCAGGATCTGATAGCGGTTTCAACTTCACTCTCCTCGTCTGCAAAATCGCACCCCCCCCTCCCTCCCGTGTCCCTGTCCCTTCCCGGGTCCTCGGTGTCACTCACTTCACATCCCCTCCCTCCCCTGTGTCCCTGTTTGACAGGGAAGAAGAAAAGAACCCCGCCGCCGCCGCCGCCGCCGCCGTCGCGCAGATACACGTAAAGGACAGCGCCTCTCAGCTCCTCACCACACAGCATCAGTGGGGGTCACAGTGACACGAACACGACACGACACGAGAGAGCCTCCTCTGACAGGGAACGATGAGAACCGGGGGCCCGGCCCGCCCCCGCCCGGGAATATCAAGTCGGGCCCTGGCACCGGCTGGGGTGCTGTTGGGAATACATTGGCCGTGTGTGGCCTCCACAGAGCACTCGGGAAGCTCCACTTGTCCAGCATCCACACAGGGTTTGGTCTGTCGGTCTAAACATCAAATGCCTGCTTTTTTTTTTTTTTCCTACGTGATTTAAGAAGGTAGTGTGTCAAAATAACTACGACTCTGACTCTATGATTTTAGACGCATGATGCATTCAGACAGAATGCTCGTGACATCTGAAAGTACAATGGGGTGTAGTTTGAGCTATATACAGTGTGTCGCATTTGTGTTTTATGGAACATAGCTGGTATAAATTCACATCAGGAACATCAGAGAGAGTTATGACTTCAGGATGTCAGATGGAACCCCCATCACGTTACCCATCAAGAAATAGTTACAGAGGATACACCAGATACACCAAAGGAAATGGGGAGGAGGCTCCTGTAGGTGTCACCTGGCTGGCAGGCACGGCCAGGAGTGAGAGGGGAGCTCCTTTATTCAAACAGAGTTATGTTTTGAGAACACTTTCAGGTTCCCAGCAAAGCTGAAAAGAAGGGAGGAAGGGAGAAAGGAAGGAGGGAGGGAAGAAGGACGGAGGGAGGGAGGGAGGGAGGCAGAGAGAGGGAGAGAGAGAGAGAGAGAGAGAGAGGAATACAAAGAGAGAGATAAAGAGTTAGAGAAGTAGACAGAAATGCAGAGTGAGCTAAGAAAGAACTAAGTGGAGAGAGAGGTAGAGAGAGTTAAGAGAGAGGTAGAGACAGAGAGAGGAAAGGAGGGAGAGAGAGGGAGGGAGGGAGAGAGAGAAATGTAAACGGAAACAGAAGTAGAGAGAGAGTTGAGAGAGAGAGGGAGGGAGAGAGAGAGAGAGAGAGAGAGAGAGAGAGACTCTACCTCCCTTTCTCCTCTACCTCTTATCTTCTCTCTGCCTCTCTCCTCTCTCTCTGAACTTTCTGTTTACCTTTCTCCCTCCCTCCCTCCCTCCCTCCTCCCTCCTCCTCACAGGTGAGAGATTTTCTCTGGAGTTAGGTCTTTTGCCACGAAGGGGAGCCCTGGCCCGCCTCGGAGGCCCACAACAGCCCTCAGACTCAGCAGAGGGCCCACGCTCGGGCGTCCTGCTGTCCTTGCCCTATTTCACCGGGAGATGGCGGGAGAGAACCGCTTAGGACGCCAGCAAGCGAGAGCTCGCTCAAGGGAGGGGCTCCTCCCGGGCGGGTTTTCCCGCCCAAGGACAAAGGCTGGAACAAAAGGCACGGTTTGTAAGAGAGGAGCACTTGTGAAAAGGAGCTCAGAACTTGGTTTACAAAGTAGAAAAGGGACTGCGGATGGCACTCAGTGACAGACGGCCTGCTTAGAGAGTCCCAGGCCTGTCGGAAAGGTCACACCGGTGATAGCGCGTGGGGGAGGGGGTTCCAACCAGTTCTTCTGGCACGGAGAGGCAGCCGTCTTTGTCTTGCAAATCGAGTCACAGCAAAGACAAAAAGAGACCCATTGAAAGCTGTTAAAAGCCCCACCTATGTACCTCAGGACTTCCTGCAAAAGCAGAGTTGGCTGGACGAGACACTGAACTGACCCTAGATCACGGTTTATGGATTCCTCGGTTTTGTTTAAGATGTATGCTTAAAAGAAGAAAATTTTTAAAAATCCTTCAGAACGGAGGGTTGCGGCTCATGTGGCAGAGTGCCTCTCTAGCAAGCACAAGGCCATCAGTTCAAACCCCAGCACCGATAGGCAGCTACATAAATACATACAGAAATGAACAAGAACATGAATAAAGACATAAATAAACAAAACAGTGCTGGGGGGTTGGGGCTGGGGACAGCTGGCCTAGCGTTCAGTTCACGAGGCCCTGGGTTCCATCCCCATACCGGAGGATAGCCCAAAAAAAAAAAAGAAAAGAAAAGAAAAAAGAGCTTTTGGATCTGCTTAGTGCTTTGTTTTCCACATAGAAGAAAAGTTTGTTTTCATTTCGGGCTGTGTATCACGGACAGCAATTTGGAAATGAGATTCTTTCAATACAATAATTAAGGGCTGCCTAGCAAGAAGGAGGCCCTGAGTTCAAACCTCAGTAGCACACAAAAACAAACCAAAAAATGAGAAAGAAGAAGATAAAAAGAGGGCCGGAGGCAGTAGTTCAAACCAGCAGTAGTTCAAACCAGCAGTAGTTCAAACCAGCAGTTAGGTAGCTTACTGCAGATAGCCAACAACTTTTCTGGAGAGAAACAGCCATCCAAATCCAAACCATTTGTGGTACACTCCCGTCATCCAGGCACTAGAGCACCTTCCCTATGGTGTGCATCTAAGGAACGAGGAGGCCAGGCCGCTACCATCCTGAGATCAATCCCCAGTATTGCCAAAAAAGAAACCCCCCAAAAATTAGGAAGCAAGTCCATTTGAAGTGAGTTCAAATTCCTGTCCTGCCAAACAATAAAGATTAAATAAATAAATACACAAAACACCGAACATACGTACAGACATACATAACATGCGGCAGCAACCACCAAAAAACACCCATGCCTTTCTTACAGCCCGACCAGCTCCAGCTCCTTTTCTCTGTTAAAGCAATTTTTTTTTTTTTTGGTGGTACTGGAGTTTGAACTCAGAAACACAAGCTTGCTAGGCAGGCACTCTGACACTTGAGTCACTCCGCCAGCTCCCACTTTTTCTATTAAGATCACATCTCTACACAGAGACCCTCTGTGCCTGCTCATCTGTAAACTACTCGGAGAGTCTGCTACACGTCTGTCACATCAGCACAGGGACTCCCACTTAAGCAGAAGATACTCCAGCCCACATCTAGGAATGTCTAACCCTAACCCTAACCCTAACCCTAACCCTAACCCTAATCCCCGTCCCACTGACTGCCTCTCAGACTCAGAGGACTAGCTTTTTTCTAGACCAGGTCCAACGTGAGTGAGACTCTGTGTTTCTTTTGTTTCCGAAAACACATCTCTTATGGAATGCCTGTTCCCTTGCCCCGTACAGAGGCCTCCCATCTTGAACCGACCTATTCCCTGAGATGGGAGACACGCACTCCCCCACCTTCTCTGCTTCCCCCCCCCCAACAAAACCCAATCGTGAAACCGCTGTTATTTTCATCAGGACATGGAGTTACCAAGACATAAAGTGACTTCCTTCAAGCTACAACAATTAGAATGACATGATGGAAGAGGGGCTTGGTTTTGGTTTTTTGAGACAGGATCTCTGAGGAAACTGTGTAGGCCGTCACCACGTAACTCCAGGGGGGACTTCCAGTTCTTAGAAGAATTACTATTCCACATTCAATTTGAGAAATAAATTAAATATTGGAAGATGACACCATTTTCTGGTGAACGGTGAATTGTCACCTCCCTATAGTTAGAATCAACGGTAGAAAAGGAACATAAGGTTTTCACATCCTTTCCCTGAAGGAAAGCATAGGCTTTTTTCTTTTTTACACCCCCAAGCGTATCAGATGACAGGACGTAAATGTAGTCAATGAGAATCGGAAGGGGGAGAAAATCAGAGACCCTTCCATTATACTCCCACCTTTACAAGGACCGGGGTTGTGGTTCAAGTGGTACAGCTTGAACCTCTGCTTGGTGAGCAGGAGGCCCTGAATTCAAACCCCGGTCTCACCCCGCCCCCCCCCCCGATTTAAATAAATAAAAGGAAAAAAAATGAAATAAATAAATAAATAAATAGGTGAAGCTTGAGCAAATTCAGTGGTATGGTATTTCACCAGGGGTGGGAGAAAAATCCTTCCCATAAGAGGAGTGAGGGAATCATCAGGCAATAGAGTAAGTTTCAAAAAATTCTTTTCACTTTACATACATGTACATTGTATATTTTTTTGCACTTCACACATAAAATGTTTTTAAGTTCCATATATGGACACATAGATAGATAGATAGATAGATAGATAGATAGATAAGATAGATACGTATGTCACACACGCAGAAGCACACATATGCACACGTATTTATTTGTAGTACTGGGGTTTGAACTCAGGGTAGGCACAGTACCACCTGAGCCACTCGCCAGCCCAAATACTAACATAGGATTAAACTTAAGGCTTTGCTCTTGCTAGGCAGGGGCTCTGCCTACACCACAGCCACACCACATTGCCCTTCCTCCCAAATATATTTTGAATTACTATTACTGTCGTCGTCGTCGTCGTTGGGACTGACTGGGATTTACATTCAGGGGCTCAAGCTTGCTTCAGTTTTCAGCAGCCAGATGCTCTCCCCCCCGCCCCCCCCCCGCCCCCCATCGTAACTACTTTCCAGGGGCCGAGGCCAGGTCGCAGGAGAATATCGGCTGCAGATGGATCCCTGGCCTTCTCGGGGACACCACACAACCCTGGCTGTACTAAAGCTGAGCATATGTTCTTTCTTCTTTTTTTTTTTTTTTATTATTCATAGGTGCATACAAGGCTTGGGTCATTTCTCCCCCCTGCCCCCGCCCCCTCCCTCTCCCCCCCACCCCCTCAATACCCAGCAGAAACTATTTTGCCCTTATTTCTAATTTTGTTGTAGAGAAAGGATAAGCAATAACAGGAAGGAACAAGGGCTTTTGTGGGTTGAGATAAGGATAGCTATACAGGGAGTCGACTCACATCGATTTCCTGTGCGTGTGTGTTACCTTCTAGGTTAATTCTTTTCGATCTCACCTTTTCTCTAGTTCCTGTTCCCCTTTTCCTATTGGCCTCGGTTGCTTTTAAGGTATCTGCTTTAGTTTCTCTGCGTTAAGGGCAACAAATGCTAGCTAGTTTTTTAGGTGTCTTACCTATCCTCACCCCTCCCTTGTGTGCTCTCGCTTTTATCATGTGCTCAAAGTCCAATCCCATTGTTGAGTCTGCCCTTGATCTAATCTAATGTCCACATATGAGGGAGAACATACGATTTTTGGTCTTTTTTTTTTTTGAATTTTCATGCTTTTCACTCAGCTCACGAAGTGAGAAGCGGAAAAAAACTGACACTGTCACTTGATCTTTTCTCCCCTAATGAAACACTCATGCATTCTGCCAGCCTTCTTTCAGTGATCTTTTGGTTTCTTAATAATGTAGGGATCACAGTATAGCAAAGGGAAATAATGTCTCTGCTTGGTGCTTTTAAGCAAAAGGCAGACTGGGAAGAAGTAGGTATGTCCCTGACTGAGAAGCCTGTTTCATTTTGGAACAGATTCAACTTAGTTTCGGGGAAAATCTAGAATTCATTCATAGAGTTAGAAACGAACCAGGAAGACAATGATGGGCGGGGGTACAGCTCGGTGGTAGAGTGTGCTTGCCTAGCGTGCGCAAGGCCCCGGGTCTGATCCCCAACGTGGAAAAAAAAAACTTTACGTGGCAATTGCTGCCTCGCATCCCTTTCAGAGCATTTGACAGCACGACTCATTCCTAATTCTTCAACATTTGAAGAGATTACGACAACTGAAGAATTTCAAACGAAAGTCCACTTAGGCGATAGACAGCAATGGAACTAGAAAACCGTTTACTATCCAGTTGCCATGCGTTAGGGTTATACTAAGTGTCGTTACAGACCCTGTCCGGCAGGGAAAATTGAGAAAACCATAGTCCCTTCTAACAACAGTCTGTCTAGATGTCACCATAAAGGCAAAAGGTTTGTTCTTATGCCCATTTCCTCTAAGTAAACCAGACCACACCTGTGGGGTCAAAATACAAAAATACATGAGGCTCAAAGCACCATGACTGAAGACAAGTCAGTTATAACACCTGCTGTATGAGCAAAGGCAGAGAACATAGTGTTCCCTTTGTCAAACCATTCTACATAGCACTACTTCCAACTCCCCTCTTGATCCCAGCCCTTGATTTCCCAAATTCAATGTTTGGTGTACCTAGGTCATTACTGAATTCAGCTTTCTGGGTCCTTTAATTTGCTGTGTAGGTACTCTATCCTAAATGTGATTAATTGCAAAAAAATAAAATAAAATAATAATAATAATAATAATAATCTCTTCAAGAAACCTTCATAACAAAATACCAGATTCCCCACTGACAAGAAAAGGGGATCAAGTTTAACAGGCCAGAATAGAAGACAAGGAGTCTGGCAAAGCATAGAAGGCACATGACAGCTCTGACCTCAGACCCCTATGCTAAAGGAGTCACTGGCAAAAAACCCCAAGGTATAAGAGCTTAACTGTCCAGAGTCAAGTGGGAAATGAATGTGTCTTCCCATCTAGTCATCCTCTGAGCTCTCAGCAGACCTTTCATCTGTAGCCACTTTCCAATTTGTGCATTTATCTGTCCTCTCCTGTATTTCATCGTTAGCCAGGCTAACCTCACTCAGAATGATGTTCTCCAGTTCCATCCAATTACCAGCGAATGATAACATTTCGTTCTTCTTCACGGCTGCATACGATTCCATCGTGTATAGATACCACGTTTTCTTAATCCATTCGTCAGCGGTGGGGCATCTTGGCTGTTTCCATAACTCGGCTATTGTGAATAGTGCCGCAATAAGCACGGGTGTGCAGGTGCCTCTGGAGTCATCCCTTTTCACAGTCTTTTGGGTATAGCCCCAAGAGCGGTATTGCCGGATCAAACGGTAGATCGAGGTCAAGCTTTTTAAGTAGCCTCCAAATTTTTTTCCAGAGCGGTCGTACTAGTCTACATCCCCACCAACAGCGTACCGAGGGTTCCTTTCACCCCCCCCCCCCGCATCCTCGCCGACACCCGTTGTCGGTGGTGTTGGCGATGACGTTGGCTGTTCTGACAGGGGTGAGGTGGAATCTCAGTGTGGTTTTAATTTGCATTTCCTTTATCGCTAGAGACGGTGAGCATTTTTTCATGTGTCTTTTTGGCCATTTGAATTTCTCCTTTTGAGAACGTTCTGTGTAGTTCACTTGCCCATTTCTTTATTGGTTCATTAGTTTTGGGGGAATTTAGTTTTTTAAGTTCCCTATATATTCTGGTTATCATCAGTCCTTTGTCTGATGTATAGTTGGCAACTATTTTCTCCCACTCTGTGGGTGTTCTCTTCAGTTTAGAGACCATCGCTTTTGACGAACAGAAGCTTTTTAGTTTTATGAGGTCCCATTTATCTATGCTATCTCTCAGTTGCTGTGCTGCTGGGGTTTCGTTGAGAAAGTTCTTACCTATACCTACTAACTCCAGAGTACTTCCTACTCTTTCCTGTACCAGCTTTAGAGTTTGGGGTCTGATATTAAGATCCTTGATCCATTTTGAGTTAATCTTGGTATAGGGTGATAGACATGGATCTAGCTTCAGTTTTTTTGCAGACCGCTAACCAGTCTTCCCAGCAGTTTTTGTCGAAGAGGCTGCTATCTCTCCATCGTATATTCTTAGCGCCTTTGTCAAAGACAAGTCGGTGATAGTCGTGTGACTTCGTATCCGGGTCCTCTGTTCTGTTCCACTGGTCTTCGTGTCTGTTTTTG